>NW_027596162.1:600000-773447 GCF_964194155.1 Cetorhinus maximus
CACCCAGTTCCTCTCAGGATTTGATAATTTGATCAAGTCACCCCTGATGCTACTAAATTTCAGGGAATACAACCCGAGTTTGTGCAATCTCACTTTGCAATTTAACCCTTGGAATCCAGGTCTCATTCTGGCAAAGCTGTGATGCACTCGAACTGTCTAAACTGTCCCTGGAGTGTCGGATTAACCCGGGTCACTCACATATACCCAGGTCAGGTTCAAGACTCACCTGTCTCACTCGCTGAGACGCTCCTGTATCACTGGCCTTATTGTAGTCGGATGCCGCGTTGGGAGCAGGACAGGTAGATGGGATTAGGATGACTGCTCATGTGGAGGGTAAACATGAGGAATCTATCAGAGAATCAGAACAGACCAGGGAGAATCAAACAAGGAAACTGATGTTCAATTTATTAGGCCTGATTTGTGGATTGTTTTTGTTTTGGGCGACAATGTTGCCAACAAACACTCCCAGAAAGGATGCAGCAGGGGCTAGATACAGAGTAAAGCTCCCTCGATACTGTCCCCATCAAACACTCCCAGGACTGGTACAGCACGGGGTTAGATACATAGTAAAGCTCCCTCGATGCTGTCCCCATCAAACACTCCCAGGAAAGGTACAGCACGGGGTTAGATACGGATAAAGCTCCCTCGATACTGTCCCCATCAAGCACTCCCAGGACAGGTACAGCACGGGGTTAGATACGGAGTAAAGCTCCCTCGATACTGTCCCCATCAAGCACTCCCAAGACAGGTAAGCACGGGGTTAGATACAGAGTAAAGCTCCCTCGATACTGTCCCCATCAAACACTCCCAGGACAGGTACAGCACGGGGTTAGATACAGAGTAAAGCTCCCTCAATACTGTACCCATCAAACACTCCTAGGACAGGAACAGCACGGGGTTAGATACAGAGTAAAGATCCCTCGATACTGTACCCATGAAACACTCCCAGGACAGGTACAGCACGGGGTTGATATAGAGTAAAGCTCCCTCTATACTGTCCCCATCAATACTCCCAGGACAGTTACAGCACGGGGTTAGACACAGAGTAAAGCTCCCTCTGCACTGTCCCAATCAAACACTCCTGGACAGGAACAGGACAGGGTTAGATACAGAGTAAACCTCCCTCTATACTCTCCCCATCAAACACTCCCAGGACTGGTACAGCACGGGGTTAAAATCAGAGTAAAGCTCCCCCTACACTGTGGACATCTTACACTCCCAGGGCTGGTACAGCACGGGGTTAGATACAGAATAAAATTCCCTCTACACTGTCTACATCAAACACTCCCAGGACTGGTACAGCTCAGGGTTAGATACAGAGTAAAGCTCACTCTATACTCTCCCCATCAAACACTCCCACGTCTGGTACAGCACGGGTTTAGATGCAGAGTACAGCTCCCCCTACACTCTGCCCATCATACACTCCCAGGGCAGGTACAGTACGGGGTAAGATAAAGAGTAAATCTCCCCCTACACTGTGCCCATCATACACTCCCAGGGCAGGTACAGCACGGGGTTAGATACAGAGTAAAGCTCCCGCTAACCTGTCCCCATCAAACACTCCCAGGACTGGTACTGCCCGGGGTAAGATACAGTTTAAAGCTCCCTCGACACTGTCCCAATGAAGCACTCCCAGGGCAGGTACAGGACAGGCTTATATACAGAGTAAAGCTCCCTCTAAACTGTCCCCATCAAACCCTCCCAGGACAGGTACAGCACGGGTTTAGATACAGAGTAAAGCTCCCTCTACACCGTCGCCATCAAACACTCCCAGTGCAGGTACAGCACGGGGTTAGATACAGATTAAAACTTTCTCTACACTGTCCCCATCAAACACTCCCAGGACAGGTACAGCACGGTGTTAGATACAGAGTAAATCTCCCACTACACCATCCCCATGAAACAGTCCCAGGCCAGGTACAGCACGGGTTTAGATACAGAATTAAGGTCCCACTGCACTGTCATCATCAAACACTCCCAGGGCACGTACAGCACTGGGTTAGATACAGAGTAAAGCTCCCTCAATACTGTCCTCATCAAAGACTCCCAGGACAGGTACAGCACAGGGTTTGATACAAGGTGAAGCTCCCTCTCCACTGTTCCCAAAAAACACTCCCTGGACAGGGACAGAACAAGGTTAGATACACAGTAAAGCTCCCTCTATACTGTCCCCATCAAACACTCCCAGGACAGGAACAGGACAGGGTTAGATACAGAGTAAAGCTCCCTCTACAGTGTCTCAATCAAACACTACCAGGTCCGCTACAGCACGGGGTTAGATACAGAGTAAAGCTCCCTCTACATTGTCCCCACCAAACACTCCCAGGTCAGGTACAGCACGGTGTTAGATACAGAGTAAATCTCCCACTACACCGTCCCCATCAAACACTCCCAGGCTAGGTACAGCACGGGTTTATATACAGAATAAAGTTCACACTGCACTGTCATCATCCAACACTCCCAGGGCACGTACAGCACTGGGTTAGATAAAGAGTAAAGCTCCCTCTATACTGTCCCCATCAAACACTCCCAGGACAGGTACAGCACAGGGTTAGATACAGAGCAAAGCTCCCTCTGCACTGTCCCCTTCAAACACTCTCTGGACAGGAACAGAACTGGGTAACATACAGAGTAAAGCTCCCTCGATACTGGCCCCATCAAACACTCCTACGACGGTAACATGACAGGGTCAGATACAGAGAAAAGCTTCCTCTACACTTTCCCCATCAAACTCTCCCAGGGCAGGAAAAGCACTGGGTGAGATACTGAGTAAAGCTCCCTCTACACTGTCTCCATCAAACACTCCCAGGTCCCCTACAGCACAGGGTTAGATACAGTGTATACCTCCCTCAATACTCTCCCCATCAAACACTCCCAGGACTGGTACAGCACGGGGTTAGATACAGAGTAAAGCTCCCCCTACACTGTGCCCATCCTACACTCCCAGGGCAGGTACAGCACGGGTTTAGATACAGTGTAAAACTCCCTCTATACTCTCCCCATCTAACACTCCCAGGACTGGTACAGCACAGGGTTAGATAGAGAGTAAAGCTCCCTCTACACTATCGCCATCAAACACTCCCAAGACTGGTACAGCACGAGGTTAGATTCAGAGTAAAGCTCCCTCTATACTGTCCCCATCAAACACTCCCAGGACTGGTACAGCACGGGGATAGATACAGAGTAAAGCTCCCCCTACACTGTGCCCATCGTGCACTCCCAGGGCAGGTACAGCACGGGGTTAGATACAGTGTAAAACTTCCTCTACACTGTCCCCATCAAACACTCCCAGGACAGGTACAGCACGGTGTGAGATACAGAGTAAATCTCCCATTACACCGTCCCCATCAAACACTCCCCGGCCAGGTACAGCACTGGTTTAGATACAGAATAAATGTCCCACTGCACTGTCATCATCAAACACTCCCAGGGCAGGTACAGCACTGGGTTAGATAAAGATTAAAGCTCCCTCTATACTGTCCCCATAAAACACTCCCAGGACAGGTACAGCACAGGGTTTGATACAAGGTAAAGCTCCCTCTGCACTGTTCCCATAAAACACACCCTGGACAGGAACAGAACAGGGTTAGATACAGATGAAAGCTCCCTCTATACTGTCCCCATCAAACACTCCCAGGACAGGAACAGGACAGGGTTAGATACAGAGTAAAGCTACCTCTACACTTTCCCCATCAAACACTCCCAGGGCAGGAAAAGCATTGGGTTAGATACAGAGTAAAGCTCCCTCTACACTGTCTCCATCAAACACTCCCAGGCCCCCTACAGCTCAGGGTTAGATACAGTGTAAATCTCCCTCTATACTCTCCCCATCAAACACTCACAGGACTGGCACAGCACGGGGTTAGATACAGAGAAAATATCCCTCTAACCTGTCCGCATCAAACACTCCCAGGATTGGTAATGCCCGGGGTAAGATTCAGAGTAAAGCTCCCTCTACACTGTCCCCATGAAGCACTCCCAGGGCAAGTACAGCACTGGCTTAGATACAGAGTAAAGCTCCCTCTATACTGTCCCCATCAAACACTCCCAGGACAGGTACAGCACAGGGTTAGATACAGAGTAAAGCTCCCTCTGCACTGTCCCCTTCAAACGCTCCCTGGACAGGAACAGAACTGGGTTAGATACAGAGTAAAGCTCCCTCTATACTGTCCCCATCAAACAATCCCTGGACAGGAACAGGACAGGGTTAGATACAGAGTAAAGTTACCTCTACAATTTCCCCATCAAACACTCCCAGGGCATGAAAAGCATTGGGTTAGATACAGAGTAAAGCTCCCTCTACACTGTCTCCATCAAACACTACCTGGTCCGCTACAGCACAGGGTTAGATACAGGGTAAACCTCCCTCTATACTCTCCCCATCTCACTCTCAAAGGACTGGTACAGAACGGGGTTATATGAAGAGTAAATTTCCCTCTAATCTGTCCCCATCAAACACTCCCAGGACAGGTACAGCACGCGGTTAGATAGTGTGTAAAGCTCCCTCTACACTGTCCCCATCAAACACTCCCAGGTCCGGTACAGCAAAGGGTTAGATACAGTGTAAACCTCCCTCTATACTCTCCCCATCAAACACTCCCAGGACTGGTACAGCAAGGGGTTAGATACAGAGTAAAGCTCCCTCCACACTATCGCCATCAAACACTCCCAGGACTGGTACAGCACGGGGTTAGATACAGAGTAAAGCTCCCACTATACTGTCCCCATAAAACACTCCCAGGGCTGGTACAGCACGGGGTTAGATACAGAGTAATGCTCCCCCTACACTGTGCCCATCGTACACTCCCAGGGCAGGTACAGCACGGACTTAGATACAGTCTAATTTTCCCTCTAGGCTGTCCCCATCAAACTCTCCCAGGACTGGTGCAGCACAGAGTTAGATACAGAGTAAAGTTCAGTCTTCACTGTCCCCATCAAGCACTCACAGGGCAGGTACAGGACAGAGTTAGATGCAGAGTAAATCAACCTCTACACCGTCCCCATCAAACCCTCCCAGGGCAGATACAGTAGAGGGTTTGATACAGAGTAAGGCTTCCTCTACACTGTCCCCATCAAACTCTCCCAGGACAGGTACACACGGGGTTAGGTACAGAGTTAAACTTCCTCGATACTGTCCCCATCAAACACTCCCAGGACAGGTACAGCACCCGATTAGACGCAGAGAAAATTTCCCTCTATAATGTATCCATCTTAAATTCCCAGGACAGGTACACCACAGGGTTAGATACAGAGTAAAGCTCCCTCGATACTAAACCCATCAAACACTCCCAGGTCAGGTACAGCACGGGGTTAGATACAGAGTAAATCTCCTTTTAACCTGTCCCCATCTACAATTCCCAGGACTGGTACTGCCCGGGGTAAGATTCAGAGTAAAGCTCCCTCTACACAGTCCCCATGAAGCACTCCCAGGGCAGGTACAGGACAGGGTTATATACAGAGTAAAGCTCCCTCTAAACTGTCCCCATCAAACCCTCCCAGGACAGGTACAGCACGGTGTTAGATACAGAGTAAATCTCCCACTACACCGTCCCCATCAAACTCTCCCAGGCCAGGTACAGCACGGGTTTAGATACAGAATAAAGGTCCCACTGCACTGTCCTCATCAAACACTCCCAGGGCAAGTACAGCACTGGGTTAGATACAGGGTAAAGCTCCCTCAATTCTGTCCCCATCAAACACTCCCAGGACAGGTACAGCACAGGGTTTGATACAAGGTGAAGCTCCCTCTGCACTGTTCCCATAAAACACGCCCTGGACAGGAACAGAACAGGGTTAGATACGGAGTAAAGCTCCCTCTAAACTGTCCCCATCAAACACTCCCAGGACAGGAACAGGACAGGGTTAGATACAGAGTAAAGCTCTCTCTACACTGTCTCCATCAAACACTACCAGGTCCGCTACAGCACAGGGTTAGATACAGGGTATACTCTCCCCAACAAACTCTCACAGGACTGGTAAAGCACGGGGTTAGATACAGAGTAAAGCTCCCTCTAAACCATCAAACCCTCCCAGGACAGGTACAGCACGAGGTTAAATACAGAGTAAAGCTCCCTCTACACCATCCCCATTAAACACTCCCAGTGCAGGTACATTACGGGGTTAGATACAGAGTAAAACTTCCTCTACACTGTCCCCATCAAACACTCTCAGGACAGGTACAGGACAGTGTTAGATACAGAGTAAATCTCCCACTATACCGTCCCCAGCAAACACTCCCTGGCCAGGTACAGCACGGGTTTATATACAGAATAAAGGTCACAGTGCACTGTCATCATTAAACATTCCCAGGGCAAGTACAGCACTGGCTTAGATACAGAGTAAAGCTCCCGCTATACTGTCCCCATCAAACACTCCCAGGACAGGTACAGCACAGGGTTAGATACAGAGTAAAGCTCCCTCTGCACTGTCCCATTCAAACACTCCCTGGACAGGAACAGAACTGGGTTAGATACAGAGTAAAGCTCCCTCGATACTGTCCCCATCAAACACTCCCACGACGGGAACAAGACAGGGTCAGAAACAGAGTAAAGCTACCTCTACACTTTCCCCATCAAACACTCCCAGGGCTGGAAAAGCACTGGGTTAGATACAGAGTAAAGCTCCCTCTACACTGTCTCCACCAAACACTCCCAGGTCCCCTACAGCACAGGGTTAGATACAGTGTAAACCTCCCGCTATACTCTCCCCATCAAACACTCCCAGGACTGGTACAGCACGTAGTTAGATACAGAGTAAAGCTCCCTCTACACTGTCCCCATCATACACTCCCTGGACTGTTAAGCACGCGGTTAGATACAGAGTAAAGCTCCCCCTACACTGTGCCCATTGTTCACTCCCAGGGCAGGTACAGCACGGGGTTAGATATAGAGTAAAGCTCCATCTACACTGTCCCCATCAAACACTCCCAGGTCCGGTACAGCACAGGGTTAGATACAGTGTAAACCTCCCTCTATACTCTCCCCATCAAACACTCCCAGGACTGGTACGGCACGGGGTTAGATAGAGAGTAAATCTCCCTCTACACTATCGTCATCAAACACTCCCAGGACTGGTACAGCAAGGGGTCAGATTCAGAGTAAAGCTCCCTCTACACTGTCCCCATGAAACACTCCCAGGTCTGGTACAGCACGGGGTTAGATACAGAGTAAAGCTCCCCCTACACTGTGCCCATCGTACACTCCCAGGGCAGGTACAGCACGGGGTGAGATACAGTCTAAATTTCCCTCTAAGCAGTCCCCAACAAACACTCCAAGGACTGGTGCAGCACGGGGTTAGATACAGAGTAAAGCTCAGTCTTCACTGTCCCCATGAAGCACTCACAGGGCAGGTACAGTACAGGGTTTGATACAGAGTATAGCTTCCTCTACACTGTCCCCATCAAACACTGCCATGACAGGTACAGCACGGGGTTAGATACAGAGTAAAGCCCCTCAATACTGTGCCCATCAAACACTCCCAGGACAGGTTCAGCACGGGGATAGGTACAGAGTAAAACTTCCTCGATACTGTCCCCATCAAACACTCCCAGGACAGGTACAGCACGGGGTTAGATGCAGAGAAAAGTTCCCTCGATAATGTATCCATCTAAAATTCACAGTACAGGTACAGCACGGGTTTAGATACAGAGTAAATCTCCCTCGATACTGTCCCCATCAAACACTCCCAGGACAGGTACAGCACGGGGTTTGATGCAGAGAAAAGTTCCTTCGATAATGTACCCATCAAACACTCCCAGGACTAGTACAGCCCGGTGTTAGAAACAGAGAAAAACTCCCCCTACACTGTGGCCATCATACACTCCCACGGCAGTTACAGCACAGGGTTAGATACAGAGTAAATCTCCCTTTAACCTGTCCCCATCTAAAACTCCCAGGACTGGTACTGCCCGGGGTAAGATTCAGAGTAAAGCTCCCTCTACACAGTCCCTATGAAGCACTCCCAGGGCAGGTACAGGAAAGGGTTATATATAGAGTAAAGCTCACTCTAAACTGTCCCCATCAAACTCTCCCAGGACAGATACAGCACGGGGTTAGATACAGAGTAAAACTTCCTCTGCACTGTCCCCATCAAACACTCCCGGGACAGATACAGCACGGTGTTAGATACAGAGTAAATCTCCCACTACACAGTCCCCATCAAACACTCCCAGGCCAGCTACAGCACGGGTTTAGATACAGAATAAAGGTCCCACTGCACTGTCCCCATCAAACACTCCCAGGACAGATACAGCACGGTGTTAGATACAGAGTAAATCTCCCACTACACAGTCCCCATCAAACACTCCCAGGAAAGGTACAGCACGGGGTTTGATACAAGGTGAAGCTCCCTCTGCACTGTTCCCATAAAACACTCCCTGGACAGGAACAGAACAGGGTTCGATACAGAGTAAAGCTCCCTCTATACTGTCCCCATCAAAAACTCCCAGGACAGGAACAGGACAGGGTTAGATACAGAGTAAAGCTCCCTCTACACTGTCTCCATCAAACACTCCCAGGACTGGTACAGCTCAGGGTTAGAAACAGCGTAAATCTCCCTCTATACTGTCCCCATCAAACACTCCCAGGACTGGTACAGCCCGGGGTTAGATACGGAGTAAATCTCCCCCTACACTGTGCCCATCATAAACTCCCAGAGCTGGTACAGCACGGAGTTAAATACACAGTAAATCTCCCTCTAACTTGTCCCCATCAAACACTCCCAGGACTGGTACAGCACGGGGTTAGATACAGAGTAATTCTCCCTCTACACAGTCCCCATCAAACACTCCCAGGACATGAACAGGACAGGGTTAGATACAGAGTAAAGCTCCCTCTATACTGTCCCCATCAAACACTCCCAGGACAGGGAGTGGTGAGACGGAGAGTGGGTTGGGGTGAGAGGGTTGGGCTGAGAGGGAGTGTGGGATGGGGTGAGAGGGAGTGTGGGTTGGGGTGAGAGGGTGAGTGGGTTGGGGTGAGAGGGAGAGTGGGTTGGGGTGAGAGGGAGAGTGGGTTGGGGTGAGAGGGAGAGTGGGTTGGGGTGAGAGGGAGAGTGGGTTGTGGTGAGAGGGAGAGTGGGTTGGGGTGAGAGGGAGAGTGGGTTGGGGTGAGAGGGAGAGTGGGTTGGGGTGAGAGGGTGAGTGGGTTGGGGTGAGAGGGAGAGTGGGTTGGAGTGAGAGGGAGAGTGGGTTGGGGTGAGAGGGAGAGTGGGTTGGGGTGAGAGGGAGAGTGGGTTGGGGTGAGAGGGTGAGTGGGTTGGGGTGAGAGGGAGAGTGGGTTGGGGACTGCGATCACTGCCAGTGTTTTGGGATTTTGTGTGAGATCAGGGTTTGGAACTGGAGTAACACAACCAACAGGGGAAAGAAATATAGATTTATTATTAAACCAAAAATAAAGACAGGCCCTTGTTGAAACCATGTCTGTCCTGGGGTTAACCCTCAGTGGAGAGGATCAGCAAGGGGTCCTGTCTGGAAAGAGAGAGGGAGAGAGAAAGCTGGAGTGACAGAGTCAGGAAAATTCCACCCCCTCCCCCAGAAACGTCGTGTGTTCCCTGTTGCAGTTCAGGAAAAGCTGCAGGATGTTTCTGCACAGGGGGATCCCACAGGCAGCAATGTAATGCTATCCGGATGGGAACAGGGAGACACATTTCCTTCCCCAGCCTCATGCCTGCTGTAACCCTCCCTCTACCCCCTCTCCCCCCCGGGGCACCATGTGTGCTCTGAGTCCGGACACATCCCCAGAAAGGCCTAAACTCCTTCTCTTCAAACCGGGAACAAGCTGCTGCTTCCTGGGGGAGACTTTTTGAAATCTCCATCCCAGCATCGATTTTTACAAACCAGGCGTCCCCGGGAGGGTTTGACTGAGGCTTTTCTGCAGAGACTGGGAGCTGGGCACTGATTCCACACTGGACACCCTCCCCTAACCCCACCCAGACCCTGTGTCTCTTCCTCACCCCCAACCCCCTGCCTCTGTTTCACTGTCTTTTCCTGTTTCCCTCAATCTCCCCCCTCTCTCTCTGTTGTAACATAGGGACACATCCTAGAGAGACTGAATTCAAATGACCGTTCCACCTCCCAATTCATCGCCCTGACTAAAACACCAGCATTATTCAGGAATTAGCACAAACTTTTACACACTCTCACAGTTAGGACTTGGTAAAGGGCTCCTGAGGGACAGGAAATCAGTCCAATCAGCACATTTTTAATAAATTTAGTGGTTGTGGCACAGTATGAAACACTGCTGGGAATTTGTGCACAGCAAGATCCCACAGGGTGCAGCCACCTCTGCTCAGCACTTTTTAAAATGGGGCAATATTTACACAGAGAGAGAGAGGCAGCAAGTTGGAGAGGGACTAAGACAGTGAAGACCCCCGACCCCTTCAGAACCTCAGAAAGACTGAGTGCTTTGCAGTGAATGAATGAATGTTTAAAATGCTCTCATTGTTAGTGAGTCTCTTGCTTCACTGTCCCTGGATTCATTTTCGCAATTCAGCCTTTTCTAAAAGATGTGACTGGGAGCTGGGCAGAGTCTACACATTGGAGACCCCCAGATCCTGTGTCTATTCACACCCCCTCCTCTTGTTATGCTACCTCAGCCCCTCTGTTTCAACCCTCTTTCCAGACATTATGGCAAACTTGTGGCATTCTAAACTATTATCTTAAATTGTTAATAAATACTGAGAAACAGACACAGACACGGGCTTTGCAGCAGCAGAAAGAATGTGAATCATTCCATTCCGGGGGTTTTTACTTCCAGATTCAGTTTTAGAAAATTCAGAATTCAAATTCACAGCAGCAAAGTGTGGGAGTGAACGCCCGGATCCTTCAATATTCTAGGGAATACACGTGGAATTTATGTCTCCATACCTGTGTCTCTGTCACGTTTAAAATACTAATGTTACATGAGTCAACTCTGTCCTAAATGTCCCATTGCTGTGGGGACATAAAATGGCCACTGTGAACAAACCTAAAATGGCTGCCTGGTGTTTGTAGACTAGATTCTCAGAGGAAGAGAGGTAGGGAGAGAGGGATAGAGAGCTGGGTAAGCGAGTGAGATAGAGAGAGGAGATCAAGCGATAAAAAAGGGATGAGTTGAGAGAGAGAGATGAAGAGAGGGGAGCGAGTGTAGGGTAAAGATATGGGGTGAGAGAGAGAAACAGAGAAATGTATAGAGTGGCAGAGAGATGGGGTGGGAGAGGGAGAGAAGGAACGAGACAGGATGAGAGAAAGAGAAAGTGTAGTGTGAAACTGAAAATATTCAAAAATGTGTTAACATTATTGAGTGTACAGAACAATATCCTGTGAGACATCCCTTCTCCATCTTAAAATTGGCGGGAGAGCCTTTAACCAACTTTAAAATGGGGGGAGACCCCTTCCTCAACTTGTGATGTGGAAGTGCTGGAATCTAATCGAGGGGTTCGGGGTGGTTTATATATAGAATAACAGACACCCGGGAGTGAGTAACAGACTGGAATCTAATCGAGGGGTTTGTGGGGTTTATATATAGAATAACAAACACCCGGGAGTGAGTTACACACTGGAATTTAATCGAGGCATTCGGGGTGGTTTAAATATAGAATAACAGACACCCGGCAGTGAGTTACAGGCAGGAATCTAACGGAGGGGTTTGGGGTGGTTTATATATAGATTAACAGATGCCCGGGAGTGAGTTATGGGCTGAAATTTAATCGAGGGGTTCGGGGTGGTTTATATATAAATCATGTAGATATGATATATATCGAATAAAAGATATCCGGGAGTGAGTTAAAGAACGGAATCTCATTGAGGGGAATGAGGGGTTTATATATAGAATAATAGATAACGGGAGAGAGTTACAGACTGGAATCTAATTGAAGGGTGCAGTGGTTTTATATACAGAATAATAGATACCCGGGAGTGAGTTACAGAGTGGAATCTAATCGAGGGTTTCAGGGGGTTTATATATAGAATTATCAATACCCGGGAGTGAGTTGCAGACAGGAATCTAATCGAGTGCTTCCGGGGGTTTATATATAGAATCATAGATACCCGGGATTGAGTTACAGGCTGGAATTTAATTAAGGGGTGCAGGGGGTTTATATATAGAATAATCGATACCCGGGATTGAGTTACAGACTGGAATCTAATCGAGGGGTACAGTGGGTTTATATATAGAATAATAAATACCTGGGATTGAGTTACAGACTGCAATCTAATCGAGGGGTGCAGGGGGTTTATATAGAGAATAATAGATACCCGGGAATGAATTACAGACTGGAATCAAGAACAATTCAAAATATCATTTATCTTGTGATGTGCTGTAGTGCAGGTTACAGAGGCTGATTCACGGAATGGGTAGTGTGAGTTTTTAACCAGCTTTATCCCAAATATCAAATTTAATTTCTCATTGGAACTGTTTGATGTTTTCTTAGTCTTGACACAAATGGATAGGGACTCTTTGGACCCTCACTGTTTGCAGCTTTTCACCATTTATAATGTAACCTGTTCCATGCTTTTTAAAGAGGGCAGCCACACATTTGCCTATAATGAAATCCATATTTCACTATTTCACTCATTCACTTAAGGTGTACATATCTCTTTGGAATTTGAAGTGCAGGTTACAGATTGGATTGGAACTTTCTGCTTCAAGAATCATTAACCAAGTTTCACAGAGTTAAACATCAAAACTGACATTCTGAAACAGGAGAGGTCCCCACAACTTCAATTCTGTGATTCTCTAGCACCTCATGATCTGTATCTTACAATGTCCGCCCCCTTCATGTCTCTGAAGACTTGGGAAATCATTCAGACATTGGGGAACCATTTCTGTCAATCGGGATATTTCCTTTGAAGCATTTCATTGTCTTGGGACATTTACAGTAAACGGCTCCTTCAAAGGACATCATTAAAATTCACTCTTTAATCATCCAAATCCTTTTGTCCATTCAGACTCCCTGGCCCTACATCCTATTGTTTCAAAGCTAACTTACCTTTCACAATGTAGGAATGTGTGAATGCAAACACTTTCTTCACACGACCACAATACTAAGGCTCACACTATTCAGGGTGAAATTTTCAAGACAACATTCATCAACTGACAGATTTCCAGCTCCAGCTAATTGTAGATTTTTATTTTTAATTTTGGGATAACAGGACTCAAATTGTATGGCATCCCAGTGTGAGATTTAAACTCCTGTTTATTTCAATCTTTAGCTCAGGAATTCACTTTAAAACATGCAGAGAATTGAAACCTTCCTCATACAGTTGCCTGTTTGTTCCAGTGTTGGTATATTCCCTCTTTCTCTTGCGTTTTCACTTGTCTGAAGAAATTGAATTGTTGACATTGGATAATCATCCCTTTCCCATGAAAATGTAAACTCCTGGGAACTGCAACAGAAACAATCTTTTGCAGTGATCAAAATACTGCACCTTTATTCATCAATCCCATTTCCTATCTATGTAGAAACTCCCTTCCACTGACAGATTCTGAGATCCATACTCAATCTCAAAAACCACCACAGAAAAGTGACTGCTTATTTTAAACAGTGAATCTGAACTATTTGAAGTTCTGACTCAGTCACAGAATCGCAGAAATTTTGACTCTGTGGGACGAAAATTATCAGAATTACTTTGCAACATACAGGTAACCTGTAGTGACAGGAGGATACTTGTCTGTTCAAAAGGGATTCGTTAAGATGCCTCACAAAGCTTGTTACTCAGGACAAGAGCTCATACATTCCCCTAATCTCCCCAAACAGTTCCTCTCAGGATTTGACAATTTGATCAAGTCACCCCTGATGCTACTAAATTTCAGGGAATACAACCCGAGTTTGTGCAATCTCACTTTGCAATTTAACCCTTGGAATCCAGGTCTCATTCTGGCAAAGCTGTGATGCACTCGAACTGTCTAAACTGTCTCTGGAGTGTCGGATTAACCCGGGTCACTCACATACACCCAGGTCAGGTTCAAGACTCACCTGTCTCACTCGCTGAGACGCTCCTGTATCACTGGCCTTATTGTAGTCGGATGCCGCGTTGGGAGCAGGACAGGTAGACGGGATTAGGATGACTGCTCATGTGGAGGGTAAACACGAGGAATCTATCAGAGAATCAGAACAGACCAGGGAGAATCAAACAAGGAAACTGATGTTCAATTTATTAGGCCTGATTTGTGGATTGTTTTTGTTTTGGGCGAGAATGTTGCCAACAAACACTCCCAGAAAGGATGCAGCAAGGGCTAGGTTCAGAGTAAAGCTCCCACGATACTGTCCCCATCAAACACTCCCAGGACAGGTACAGCACGGGGTTAGATACAGAGTAAAGCTCCCTCGATACTGTCCCCATCAAACACTCCAAGGACAGGTACAGCACGGGGTTAGATACGGATAAAGCTCCCTCGATACTGTCCCCATCAAGCACTCCCAGGACAGGTACAGCACGGGGTTAGATACAGAGTAAAGCTCCCTCGATACTGTCCCCATCAAGCACTTCCAAGACAGGTAAGCACGGGGTTAGATACAAAGTAAAGCTCCCTCGATACTGTCCATATCAAACACTCCCAGGACAGGTACAGCACGGGGTTAGATACAGAGTAAAGATCCCTCGATACTGTACCCATGAAACATTCCCAGGACAGGTACAGCACGGGGTAGATATAGAGTATAGCTCCCTCTATACTGTCCCCATCAACCACTCCCAGGACAGGTACAACACGGGGTTAGACACAGAGTAAAGCTCCCTCTGCACTGTCCCAATCAAACACTCCTGGACAGGAACAGGACAGGGATAGATACAGAGTAAACCTCCCTCTATACACTCCCCATCAAACACTACCAGGTCCGGTACAGCACAGGGTTAGATACAGAGTAAACCTCCCTCTATACTCTCCCCATCAAACACTCCCAGGACTGGTACAGCACGGGGTTAAATACCGCGTAAAGCTCACCCTACACTGTGGACATCATACACTCCCAGGGCAGGTACAGCACGGGGTTAGATACGGAATAAAATTCCCTATTCACTGTCTACATCAAACACTCCCAGGACTGGTACAGCTCAGGGTTAGATACATAAAAAAGCTCCCTCTATACTGTCCCAATCAAACACTACCAGTACAGGTACAGCACGGGGTTAGATACAGAGTAAATCTCCCCCTACACTGTGACCATCATACACTCCCAGGGCAGGTACAGCACGGGGTAAGATACAGAGTAAATCTCCCCCTACACTGTGCCCATCATACACTCCCTGGGCAGGTACAGCACGGGGTTAGATACAGAGTAAAGCTCCCTCTGCACCGTCCCCATCAAACACTCCCAGGGAAGGTACAGCACGGGGTTAGATACAGAGTAAAGCTTCCTCTACACTGTCTCCCTCAAACACTACCAGGACAGGTACAGCACGGTGTTATATACAGAGTAAATATCCCTCTACACCGTCACCATCAAACACTCCCAGGCCAGGTACAGCACTGGGTTAGATACAGAGTAAAGCTCCCTCTGCACTGTCCCCATCAAACACTCCCAGGACAGGTACAGCACAGGGTTAGATACAGTGTAAACCTCCCTCTATACTCTCCCCATCAAACACTCCCAGGACTGGTCCAGCAAGGGGTTAGATACAGAGTAAAGCTCCACCTACACTGTGCCCATCGTACCCTCCCAGGGCAGTTACAGCACGGGGTTAGATACAGTCTAAATTTCCCTCTAAGTTGTCCCCATCAAACACTCCCAGGACTGGTGCAGCACGGGGTTAGATACAGAGTAAAGCTCAGACTTCACTCTCCCCATCAAGCACTCACAGGGCAGGTACAGGACAGAGTTAGATGCAGAGTAAATCTCCCTCTACACCGTCCCCATCAAACACTCCCAGGACAGGTACAGCACGGGGTTAGATACAGTGTAAAGACCCCTCAATACTGTGCCCATCAAACACACCCAGGACAGGTTCAGCACGGGGATAGGTACAGAGTAAAACTTCCTCGATACTGTCCCCATCAAACACTCCCAGGACTGTTAAACACGGGGTTAGATACAGAGTAAAGCTCCCCCTACACTGTGCCCATCGTTCACTCCCAGGGCAGGTACAGCACGGGGTTAGATACAGTCTAAATTTCCCTCTAAGCTGTCCCCATCAAACACACCCAGGACTGGTGCAGCACGGGGTTAGATACAGAGTAAAGCTCCCTCCATACTGTACCCATCAAACACTCCCAGGACTAGTACATCCCGGGGTTAGAAACAGAGAAAAACTCCCCCTACACTGTGCCCATCATACACTTCCACGGCAGTTACAGCACAGGGTTAGATACAGAGTAAAGCTTCCTCTACAATTTCCCCATCAAACACTCCCAGGTCAGGAAAAGGATTGGGTTAGATACAGAGTAAAGCTCCCTCTACACTGTCTCCATCAAACACTCCCAGGTCCCCTACTGCACAGGGTTAGATACAGTGTAAACCTTACTCTATACTCTCCCCATCAAACACTCACAGGACTGGCACATCACGGGGTGAGATACAGAGTAAATCTCCCTCTAACCTGTCCCCATCAAACACTCCCAGGACTGGTACTGCCCAGAGTAAGATTCAGAGTAAAGCTCCCTCTGCACTGTCCCCATGAAGCACTCCCAGGGCAGGTACAGGACAGGTTTATATACAGAGTAAAGCTCCCTCTAAACTGTCCCCATCAAACCATCCCAGGACAGGTACAGCACGGGGTTCGATACAGAGGAAAGCACCCTTTACACCTTACCTATTACACACTCCCAGTGCAGGTACATTAGTGTGTTAGATACAGAGTAAAACTTCCTCTACACTGTCCCCATCAAACACTCCCAGGACAGGTACAGCACGGTGTTAGATACAGAGTAAATCTCCCACTACACCGTCCCCATCAAACACTCCCAGGCCAGGTACAGCACGGGTTTATATACAGAATAACGGTCCCACTGCACTGTCATCATCAAACACTCCTAGAGCAAGTACAGCACTGGGTTAGATACAGAGTAAAGCTCCATCTATACTGTCCCCATCAAACACTCCCAGGACAGGTACAGCACAGGGTTAGATACAGAGTAAAGCTCCCTCTGCACTGTTCCCATCAAACACTCCCTGGACAGGAACAGAACAGGGTTAGATACAGAGTAAAGCTCCCTCTATACTGTCCCCATCAAACACTCCCAGGACAGGAACTGGACATGGTTAGATAAGGAGTAAAGCTCCCTCGATACTGTCCCCATCAAACACTCGCAGGACAGGTACAGCACGGGTTTAGATACAGAGTAAAGCTCCCTCTACACTGTTCCCATCAAACATCCCAGGGCAGGTACAGCACTGTGTTAGATACAGAGTAAAGCTTCCTCTACACCGTCCCCATCAAACACTCCCAGGACAGGTACAGCACGGGGTTAGATACAGAGTAAAGCTCCCTCTACACTGTCCACATCAAACAGTCCCAGGACCGGTACAGCATGCGTTTAGATAAAGAATAAAGCTCCCTCTACACTGTGACCATCAAACACTCCCAGGGCAGGTACAGCACGTGTTTAGGTACAGAATAAAGCTCCCTCTGCACTCTCCCCATCAAACACTCCTAGGACACGTACAGCACGGGGTTAGATACAGAGTAAAGCTCCCTCTATACTGTCCCCATCAAACACTCCAAAGACAGGTACAGCACAGGGTTAGATTCAGAGTAAATCTCCCTCTACGCCATCCCCAACAAACACTCCCAGGGCAGTTAAAGCACAGGGTTAGATACAGAGTAATGCTTCCTCTACACTGTTCCTATCAAACACTCCCACGACTTTAATAGCACTGGGTTAGATACAGAATATAGCTCCCTCTACACTGTCCCCATCAAAAACTCCCAGGACAGGTACAGTGAAGACCCCCGACCCCTTCAGAACCTCAGAAAGACTGAGCGCTTTGCAGTTGAATGAATGAATGTTTAAAATGCTCTCATTGTTAGTGAGTCACTTGCTTCACTGTCCCTGGATTCATTTTCGCAATTCGGCCATTTCTAAAAGATGTTTCTGGGAGCTGGGCAGAGTCTACACATTGGAGACTTCCAGATCCTGTGTCTATTCACACCCAATCCTCTTGTTTTGCTACCTCAGCCCCTCTGTTTCAACCCACTTTCCAGACATTATGGCAAACTTGTGGCATTCTAAACTATTATCTTAAATTGTTTATAAATACTGAGAAACAGACACAGACACGGGCTTTGCAGCAGCAGAAAGAATGTGAATCATTCCATCCCGGGGGTTTTTACTTCCAGATTCAGTTTTAGAAAATTCAGAATTCAAATTCACAGCAGCAAAGTGTGGGAGTGAACGCCCGGTTCCTTCAATATTCCAGGGAATACACGTGGAATTTATGTCTCCATACCTGCGTCTCTGTCACGTTTCAAATATTAATGTTACATGAGTCAACTCTGTCCTAAGTGTCCCATTGCTGTGGGGACATAAAATGGCCACTGTGAACAAACCTAAAATGGCTGCCTGGTGTTTGTAGACTAGATTCTCAGAGGAAGAGAGGTAGGGAGAGAGGGATAGAGAGCTGGGTAAGTGAGTGAGATAGAGAGAGGAGATCAAGCGATAAAAAAGGGATGAGTTGAGAGAGAGAGATGAAGAGAGGGGAGCGAGTGTAGGGTAAAGATATGGGGTGAGAGAGAGAAACAGGGAAATGTATAGGGTGGCAGAGAGATGGGGTGGGAGAGGGAGAGAAGGAACGAGACAGGGTGAGAGAATGAGAAAGTGTAGTGCGAAACTGAAAATATTCAAAAATGTGTTAACATTGTTGAGTGTAAAGGACAATATCCTGTGAGACATCCCTTCTCCATCTTAAAATTGGCGGGAGAGCCTTTAACCAACTTTAAAATGGGGGGAGACCCCTTCCTGAACTTGTGATGTGGAAGTGCTGGAATCTAATCGAGGGTTTCGGGGTGGTTTATATATAGAATAACAGATACCCGGGAGTGAGTTTACGGACTGGAATCTAATCGAGGGGTTCGGGGTGGTTTATATACAGAATAACAGATACCCGGGCGCGCGTTGCAGACTGGAATCTAATCGTGGGGATTGTGGGGTTTATATATAGAATAATAGATACCATGGATTGAGTTAAAGACTGGAATCTAATCGAGGGGTTCGGGGTGATTTATATAGAGAATAACAGATACTCGGGAGTGAGTTTACGGACTGGAATCTAATCGAGGTGTTTGGGGTGGTTTATATACAGAATAACAGATACCCGGGAGTGAGTTACAGATTGGAATCTAATCGAGGGGTTTGGTGGGTTTATATAGAGAATAACAGATACTCGGGTGTGAGTTTACGGACTGGAATCTAATCGAGGGGTTCGGGGTGGTTTATATACAGAATAACAGACACCCGGGTGTGCGTTGCGGACTGGAATCTAATCGTGGGGTTTGTGGGGTTTATATATTGAATAATAGATACCAATGATTGAGTTAATGTCTTGAATCTAATCGAGGGGTTCGGGGTGGTTTATATAGAGAATAACAGATACTCGGGAGTGATTTACAGACTGGAATCAAATCGAGGTGTTCGGGGTGGTTTTTATACAGAATAACAGATACCCGGGAGTGAGTTACAGACTGGAATATAATCGAGGGGTTTGTTGGGTTTATATATAGAATAACAGATACCCGGGAGTGAGTTACAGACTGGAATCTAATCGAGGGGTTCGGGGTGGTTTATATATAGAATAACAAATACCCGGGAGTGAGTTACAGGCTGGAATCTAATCGAGAGATTCGGGGTGGTTTATATACAGAATAACAAATACCCGGGAGTGAGTTACAGACTGGAATCTAATCGAGAGATTCGGGGTGGATTATATATAGAATAACAGATACCCGGGAGTGATTTACAGACTGGAATCTAATCGAGGGGTTCAGGGGGGTTATATTTAGAATAACAGATACCCGAGAGTGAGTTACAGACTGGAATCTAATCGAGGGCTTTGGGGAATTTATGTATAGAATAACAGATACCCGGGAGTGAGTTACAGACTGGAATCTAATCGAGGGCTTTGGGGAATTTATGTATAGAATAACAGATACCCGGGAGTGAGTTACAGACTGGAAACAAATCGATGGGTTCGGGGTGTTTATATATAAATCATATGAATATAATATATATAGATTAACAGAAGCCCGGGAATGAGTAACATACTGAAATCTAGTCGAGCGGTTTGGGACATTTATATACAGAATAACAGTTAGACGGAAATGAGTTACAGACTGGAATCAAATCGAGGGGTTTGGGGTGGTCTTTATATAGAATAACAGATTCCCGGGATTGAGTTACATGCTGGAATCTTATCGAGGAGTTCGGGGTGGTTTATATATAGAATAACAGATACCCGAGATTGAGTTACAGACTGGAATCTAACGGAGGGGTTTGGATTTGTTTATATATAGAATAACAGACACCCGGCAGTGAGTTTCAGACAGGAATCTAACGGAGGGGTTAAGGTTGGTTTATATATAGAATAACAGACACCCGGCAGTGAGTTACAGGCAGGAATCTAACAGAGGGGTTTGGGGTGGTTTATATATAGATTAACAGATGCCCGGGAGTGAGTTACGGGCTGAAATTTAATCGAGGGGTTGGGGGTGGTTTATATATAAATCATGTCGATATAATATATATCGAATAAAAGATATCCGGGAGTGAGTTAAAGAACGGAATCTCATCGAGGGGAATGAGGGGTTTATATATAGAATAATAGATATGGGAGTGAGTTACAGACTGGAATCTAATTGAAGGGTGCAGTGGTTTTATATACAGAATAATAGATACCCGGGAGTGAGTTACAGAGTGGAATCTAATCGATGGTTTCAGGGGGTTTATATATAGAATAATTGATACCCGGGAGTGAGTTACAGACAGGAATCTAATCGAGTGCTTCCGGGGGTTTATATATAGAATCATAGATACCCGGGATTGAGTTACAGGCTGGAATTTAATTAAGGGGTGCAGGGGGTTTATATATAGAATAATCGATACCCGGGATTGAGTTACAGACTCGAATCTAATCGAAGGGATCACGGGGTTTATATATAGAATAATAAATACCCGGGATTGAGTTACAGACTGCAATCTAATCGAGGGGTTCGGGGAGTTTATATATAGAATAATCGATACCCGGGATTGAGTTACAGACTGGAATCTAATCGAGGGGTTCAGGGGGTTTATATATAGAATAATAAATACCTGGGATTGAGTTACAGACTGCAATCTAATCGAGGGGTTCAGTGGGTTTATATAGAGAATAATAGATATCCGGGATTGAGTTACAGACTGGAATCAAGAACAGTTGAAAATATCATTTTTCATGTGATGTGCTGAAGTGCAGGTTACAGAGGCTGATTCATGGAATGGGTAGTGTGAGTTTTTAACCAGCTTTATCCCAAATATCAAATTTAATTTCTCATTGGAACTGTTTGATGTTTTCTTAGTCTTGACACAAATGGATAGGGACTCTTTGGACACTCACTGTTTGCAGCTTTTCACCATTTATAATGTAACCTGTTCCATCCTTTTTAAAGTGGGCAGCCACACATTTGCCTATAATGAAATCCATCTTTCACTATTTCACTCATTCACTTAAGGTGTACATATCTCTTTGGAATTTGAAGTGCAGGTTACAGATTGGATTGGAACTTTCTGCTTTAAGAATCATTAACAAAGTTTCACAGAGTTAAACATCAAAACTGACATTCTGAAACAGGAGAGGGCCCCACAACTTCAATTCTGTGATTGTCTAGAAACTGCAACAGACACAATCTTATGCAGTGATCAAAATCCTGCACCTTTATTCATCAATCCCATTTCCTATCTCTGTAGAAACTCCCTTCCACTGACAGATTCTGAGATCCATACTCAATCTCAAAAACCACCACAGAAAAGTGACTGCTTATTTTAAACAGTGAATCTGAACTATTTGAAGTTCTGACTCAGACACAGAATCGCAGAAATTTTGACTCTGTGGGATGAAAATTATCAGAATTACTTTGCAACATACAGGTAACCTGTAGTGACAGGAGGATACTTGTATGTTCAAAAGGGATTCGATAAAATGCCTCACAAAGCTTGTTACTCAGGACAAGAGCTCATACATTCCCCTAATCTCCCCACCCAGTTCCTCTCAGGATTTGATAATTTGATCAAGTCACCCCTGATGCTACTAAATTTCAGGGAATACAACCCGCGTTTGTGCAATCTCACTTTGCAATTTAACCCTTGGAATCCAGGTCTCATTCTGGCAAAGCTGTGATGCACTCGAACTGTCTAAACTGTCTCTGGAGTGTCGGATTAACCCGGGTCACTCACATACACCCAGGTCAGGTTCAAGACTCACCTGTCTCACTCGCTGAGAGGCTCCTGTATCACTGGCCTTATTGTAGTTGGATGCCGCGTTGGGAGCAGGACAGGTAGATGGGATTAGGATGACTGCTCATGTGGAGGGTAAACATGAGGAATCTATCAGAGAATCAGAACAGACCAGGGAGAATCAAACAAGGAAACTGATGTTCAATTTATTAGGCCTGATTTGTGGATTGTTTTCGTTTTGGGCGACAATGTTGCCAACAAACACTCCCAGAAAGGATGCAGCAGGGGCTAGATACAGAGTAAAGCTCCCTCGATACTGTCCCCATCAAACACTCCCAGGACTGGTACAGCACGGGGTTAGATACATAGTAAAGCTCCCTCGATGCTGTCCCCATCAAACACTCCCAGGAAAGGTACAGCACGGGGTTAGATACGGATAAAGCTCCCTCGATACTGTCCCCATCAAGCACTCCCAGGACAGGTACAGCACGGGGTTAGATACAGAGTAAAGCTCCCTCGATACTGTCCCCATCAAGCACTCCCAAGACAGGTAAGCACGGGGTTAGATACAGAGTAAAGCTCCCTCGATACTGTCCCCATCAAACACTCCCAGGACAGGTACAGCACGGGGTTAGATACAGAGTAAAGCTCCCTCAATACTGTACCCATCAAACACTCCTAGGACAGGAACAGCACGGGGTTAGATACAGAGTAAAGATCCCTCGATACTGTACCCATGAAACACTCCCAGGACAGGTACAGCACGGGGTAGATATAGAGTAAAGCTCCCTCTATACTGTCCCCATCAATACTCCCAGGACAGTTACAGCACGGGGTTAGACACAGAGTAAAGCTCCCTCTGCACTGTCCCAATCAAACACTCCTGGACAGGAACAGGACAGGGTTAGATACAGAGTAAACCTCCCTCTATACTCTCCCCATCAAACAGTCCCAGGACTGGTACAGCACGGGGTTAAAATCAGAGTAAAGCTCCCCCTACACTGTGGACATCTTACACTCCCAGGGCTGGTACAGCACGGGGTTAGATACAGAATAAAATTCCCTCTACACTGTCTACATCAAACACTCCCAGGACTGGTACAGCTCAGGGTTAGATACAGAGTAAAGCTCACTCTATACTCTCCCCATCAAACACTCCCACGTCTGGTACAGCACGGGTTTAGATGCAGAGTACAGCTCCCCCTACACTCTGCCCATCATACACTCCCATGACAGGTACAGTACGGGGTAAGATAAAGAGTAAATCTCCCCCTACACTGTGCCCATCATACACTCCCAGGGCAGGTACAGCACGGGGTTAGATACAGAGTAAAGCTCCCGCTAACCTGTCCCCATCAAACACTCCCAGGACTGGTACTGGCCGGGGTAAGATACAGTTTAAAGCTCCCTCGACACTGTCCCAATGAAGCACTCCCAGGGCAGGTACAGGACAGGCTTATATACAGAGTAAAGCTCCCTCTAAACTGTCCCCATCAAACCCTCCCAGGACAGGTACAGCACGGGTTTAGATACAGAGTAAAGCTCCCTCTACACCGTCGCCATCAAACACTCCCAGGTTCATTACGGGGTTTGATACAGAATAAAGGTCCCACTGCACTGTCATCATCAAACACTCCCAGGGCAAGTACAGCACTGGGTTAGATACAGATTAAAGCTCCCTCTATACTGTCCCCATCAAACACTCCCTGGACAGGAACAGAACAGGGTTTGATACAGAGTAAAGCTCCCTCGATACTGTCCCCATCAAACACTCCCAGGACAGGAACAGGACAGGGTTAGATACAGAGTAAAGCTACCTCTACACTTTCCCCATCAAACAATCCCAGGGAAGGAAAAGCACTGGGTTAGATACAGAGTAAAGCTCCCTCTACACTGTCTGCATCAAACACTCCCATGTCCGGTACAGCACAGGGTTAGATACAGTGTAAACCTCCCTCTATACTCTCCCCATCAAACACTCCCAGGACTGGTACAGCACGGGTTTAGATACAGAGTAAATCTACCCCTACACTGTGGCCATCATACACTCCCAGGGCAGCTACAGCATGGGGTTAGATACAGAGTAAAGCTGCCTCTACACTGTCTCCATCAAACACTCCCAGGAATGGTACAGCTTAGGGTTAGATACAGAGTAAAGCTCCCTCTATACTATCCCCATCAAACACTCCCAGTACTGGTACAGCACGGGGTTAGATACAGAGTAAAGCTCCCCCTACACTGTGCCCAACATACACTCCCATGGCAGGTACAGCACGGGGTTAGATACAGAGTAAATTTCCCTCTAAGCTGTCCCCATCAAACACTCCCAGGACAGGTGCAGCACGGGGTTAGATACAGAGTAAAGCTCCCTCTACACGGTCCCCATCAAACACTCCCAGGGCAGGTACAGCACGGGGCTAGATAGAGAGTAAAGCTCCCTATATATAGAATAGATAGAATAACAGATATATATATATAGAATAACAGATATATATATATAGAATAACAGATACCCGGGTGTGATTTACAGACTGGATTCTAATTGAGGAGTGTGGGGTGTTTTTATATAGGCTAACAGATACCCGGGAGTGAGCTACAAATTCGAATCTAACAGTGCTTTTCGGGATGGTTTAAATATAGATAATCAGATTGGTGAGAATGAGTTACCGACTGGAATCTAATCGAGGGGTTCAGTGGGTTTATATATAGAATAACAGATTCCCCCGGAGGGAGTTACAGACTGGAATCTAATTGAGGGGTTCGGGTTGGTTTATATTTAGAATAACAGATACCCGGGAGTGAGTTACAGACTGGAATCTAATCGAGGAGATCTGGGGGTTTATATATAGAATAACAGAAACCCGGGAGTGAGTTACAGACTGGAATCTAATCGAGGGGTTCAGGGGGTTTATATATAGAATAACAGAAACCCGGGAGTGAGTTACAGACTGGAATCTAATCGAGGGGTTCGGGGAGTTTATATATAGAATAACAGATACCCGGGCGTGAGTTACAGACTGGAATCTAATCGAGGGGTTCAGGGGATTTATATATAGAATAACAGATTCCCCTGGAGGGAGTTACAGACTGGAATCTAATTGAGGGGTTCGGGTTGGTTTATATTTAGAATAACAGATACCCGGGAGTGAGTTACAGACTGGAATCTAATCGAGGAGATCTGGGGGTTTATATATAGAATAACAGAAACCCGGGAGTGAGTTACAGACTGGAATCTAATCGAGGGGTTCAGGGGGTTTATATATAGAATAACAGAAACCCGGGAGTGAGTTACAGACTGGAATCTAATCGAGGAGATCTGGGGGTTTATATATAGAATAACAGGTACCCGGGAGTGAGTTACAGACTGGAATCTCATCGAGAGTTTCGGGGGGTTTATACGTAGAATAACAGCTACCCGGGTGTGAGTTACAGACTGGAATCAAATCGAAGAGTTTGGGGTGGTTTATATATAGAACAACAGGCACCCGGGAGTGAGTTACAGACTGGAATCTAAAAGAGGGGGTTGGGTTGGTTTTTATTTTGAATAACAGATACCCGGGAGTGAGTTACAGAACAGAATCTAATGGAGGGATTTGGTATGGTTTATACATAGAATAACACAACGGGAGTGAGTTACAGAGTGGAATCTCATCGAGGGGTTCAGGGGGATTATATATAGAATAACAGTTACCCGGGAGTGAGTTACAGACTGGAATCTAATCGAGGGGTTCGGGGTGGTTTATATATAGAATAACAGTTACCCGGGAGTCAGTTACAGACTGGAATATAATCGAGGGGTTCAGAGGGTTTATATATAGAATCATAGATATCCGAGAGTATGTTACAGACTGGAATCTAATTGAGGGGTTCGGGGTGGTTTATATATAGAATAACAGATTCCCCGGAGTGAGTTACAGACTGGAATCTAATCAAGGGGTTCAGGGGGTATATATGTAGAATAATTGATCCGGGGGATTGTGTTACAGACTGGAATCTAATCGAGGGGTTCAGGGGGTTTATATGTAGAATAATTGATTCCCGGGATTGAGTTACAGAGTGGAATGCAATCGAGGGGTTCGGGGGTTTATATATTGAATAATAGATTCCCGGGCTTGAGTTGCAGACTGGAATCTCATCGAGTGGTTCGGGGGTTTTATATATAGAATAACAGTTACCCGGGAGTGAGTTACAGTCTGGAATATAATCGAGGTGTTCAGAGGGTTTATGTATAGAATCATAGATACACGAGAGTATGTTACAGACTGGAATCTAATCGAGGGGTTTGGGGAGTTGCTATATAGAATAACAGATTCTATACTCTGGAAAGAGAGGAAGAGTGGGTTGAGGTGAGAGGGAGAGTGGGTTGGGGACTGCGATTACTGCCAGTGTTTTGGGATTTTGTGTGAGATCAGGGTTTGTAACTGGAGTAACACAACCAACAGGGGAAAGAAATATAGATTTATTATTAAGCCAAAAATAAAGACAGGCCCTTGTTGAAACCATGTCTGTCCTGGAGTTAACCCTCAGTGGACAGGAGCAGCAAGGGGTCCTGTCCTGTTATTAGCATTCAAAGGACAGGATCAGCAAGGGGTCCTGTCCGGGGATTAACATTCAAAGGACAGGATCAGCAAGGGGTCCTGTCCGCTGATTAACATTCAATGGACAGGGCTCCTAGGGGATAGAGTGAGCGACATTCCAAACATGTGCGAGAATCAGGGGGTGGGGTCTGTATCCAGCTCACTCAGGATAAATAAGGATCAGGATATTCCCAAACCAGTCCCAAACCAACAAACTCCCTGTGCACTCTCTCTATGGAGAGAGTGAACACTCTCCCCACTCTGGTTCAGTGTGTGTGTGTGTGTGTTTCTGTGTGTCTCAACCTGCTTTTGAACTGTGATTTGCTTGTGTTGGGAAGTTGCTGAGAGACTGACTTGAGAGTGGTAACTCTGGGATCTTGCTGTGCTATGTTGTGTTTTTTTTTTAAATGTCCTAGTTTTTGTCTTTTTAACCAATTTTATCTCATTTTCTCCTGAGAAATTTGTATTCTGAAAACTGGAAGGTGAGGATCCATAGAGGGAAAGTCTGGGACAAGGACAAGGAGCTTCTTCCAGAGGGGGATAGTCTGAGGCCTGGTCAACAGGCTTCACCCACGTGAGTTGTGTCTGTTTATTACCCCAATCAAGGTTTAATTTTCATATCTGAGACAGAGAGAGAGAGAGAGAGGGGGACAGAGATGTGAGTGAGATAGGAAGAGAGATACTGCGAGAAACACAGGGGATGGGAAAGGTCTCTCAATCTGTTTTAGCCTCTGGTTTATAACTGGGATATTTTTGTATTTGGATGTTGCTAAAAGATTGTGAGACTGTGAAGGGGGGGGGAGGTGGGGTGGAAACCTGGGCTCTTGCTGTGCTATTTTGTTTAGAAAAGTTCTTGCTTTGTGTTTTAGTCAATTCTTTTCTCTCTCTTTTCCCCAGGAATTTGGAGTTTGAAGACTGCAATGTGACTATGAATCCATGGGCAGGAGCTTTTCCCCAGCTTGGATGGATGGACTTAGGCCCCCCCACCCACCCACGTGAGTTGTGTCTCTTTATGACCCCGAGGTTTAATTTTAATCTGGGAGGGACCCTGGTTTTTGGTTCATCGATGAAGCGGTTTCTGTTAGATGATGGGGTGCTGGATTTTGAAAGCCTAAGGTTAAAATATCCCGGCCTTGCGATTAGTCACAAACACATTAACCCTTTGGTGTGTGACAAAGAGGAGATTAAAAATCTGAAATCTGAAGCTATTTAAAAGGTTGTTATAATTGCAAAATAAGACAGGTGGGGAGACAGTGCGATGAAGTGGAATCTGTTCAATCAGATTCACAGGGGCCATTACTGTTCAGTTTACTGACATTCTGACTTTAGTTTTACCTTTGTCATTTTCTGTGTCTTTCTCCCTCCAGCTTTTCTCCCTCTCTCTCTCTCCAGATCTCTTTGTGCCCATTTTAAACTTTAATCAACACAAACTGACCAGAAACAGCAATGTGATTTGTCATTATTTTAAATGGGGAGACAGGAACATTTCATCTCTCATTTCAATGCAGAGCACATGAGACAGGGGGAAGGAAAATAGAAAGATGGATAGAGAGAACGAGCGAGAAAGAGGGATGGAGAAAGAGAGGACAGGGACAAGGGCCTAGATAGGAGCATCCATCTTTACCCTGAATGTGAGAGACGGGAGCAGAGATAGAAAAAGGAGGGAGTGATTGAAACAGGGAGAGAGAGGGAAGCCGACGGGAGTGGAGGTGTAAAAACAGGAGGGGGTGTGGGAAAGAGAGACAGGGTCTGATGGTCTCCAGTGTGTAGTCACAAGCCACCGCCACTCACATCCTCTGAGATAGAATGAGATTTTAAAATAAATCCTAGGACGGTAATTTTAAAAAGTGTCCCAAAGGAATGAGCAGCCCCTTCCCAAACTGAAAGAGGGAGTTTAGCACCTTCTGGAGACTGATGGAGGGGGGACAGAGGGAACCATTTTAATTCAATTTATGCAGTTAAATGTCCTTGCTTTTGTTCTTTCAACAAAATTTATCCCTTTTTCTCCTGAGAAATTTGTATTCTGAAAACTGGAAGGTGAGGATCCATAGAGGGAAAGTCTGGGACAAGGACAAGGAGCTTCTTCCAGAGGGGGATAGTCTGAGGCCTGGTCCACAGGCTTCACTCACATGAATTGTGTCTGTTTATTACCCCAATCGAGGTTTAATTTTCATCTCTGAGAGACAGAGAGAGAGAGAGAGCGAGGGGGACAGAGATGTAAGTGAGATAGGAAGAGAGATACAGAGAGAAACACAGGGGATGGGAAATGTCTCTGAATTTGTTTTAGCCTCTGGTTTATAACTGGGATATTTTTGTATTTGGATGTTGCTAAGAGGTTGTGTAACTGTGAAGGGGTCGGTATGGGGGGGATGGAATCCTGGGCTCTTGCTGTGCTATTTTGTTTAGAAATGTTCTTGCTTTGTGTTTTAGTCAATTCTTTTCCCTCTCTCTTTTCCCCACGAATTTGGAGTTTGAAGACTGCAATGTGACTATGAATCCATGGGCAGGAGCTTTTCCCCAGCTTGGATGGATGGACTCAGGCCTGTTCCACACCCCCCACCCACCCACGTGAGTTGTGTCTCTTTATGACCCCTAGTTATAATTTTAATCTCGGAGGGACCCTGGTTTTTGGTTCATCGATGAAGCGGTTTCTGTTAGATGATGGGGTGCTGGATTTTGAAACCCTGGGGTTAAAATATCCTGGCCTCGCGATTAGTCACAAACACATTAACCCTTTTGTGTGTGGCAAAGAGGAGATTAAAAATCTGAAACCTGAGGCTGTTTAAAAGCTTGTTATAATTCCAAAATAAGACAGGAAGTTTAGCACCTTCTGGAGACTGATGGGTGGACAGGGGGAACTATAAATGTAAAACATGGCCAGTGTGGTGTGGTGAGGGTGGGGAGAGAACAGCCCCCAGTCTCTACCTCTCCAGCTTGTTCCCTCTCAATGTGATTTGTCGTTACTTTAATTGGGTTGGGGGAGGGTGTTGGGAGGGGAGAGAGAGACGGGGTGAGGCCCATTCCCCTCTCACTGTCCCGCAATCCTCAGCCAATACATTTTTAACTGGTCATGAGCAGGTGTGTAGTGGGATCTTGCTGTGTACACATGGTCTCCACCACCCCGCCCTGTTCTTTGCCCCCCACAAGAGTGACAACACTTTCAAAATAAAAGATTGAGGGAAAGGAGGAGGGTGCGGAGGGAGGGATGATGAAGGCAGAGATAGAGGAGGGTGTGGAGGGAGGGGGATAGATTGAGGCCTGGTCCACAGGCTTCACCCACGTGAGTTGTGTCTGTTTATTACCGCAATCGAGGTTTAATTTCCATCTCTGAGACACAGAGTGAGAGAGTGAATGAGTGAGGGGGGCAGAGGTGTGAGTGAGATAAGAAGAGAGATACAGAGAAAAACACAGGGGATGGGAAAGGTCCTCAATCTGTTTTCGCCTCTGGTTTATAACTGGGATATTTTGGTATTTGGATGTTGCTAAGAGGTTGTGTAGCTTTGAAGGGGAGGGGGTGGGTGTGGGGGTGGAATCCTGGGCTCTTGCTGTACTATTTTGTTTAGAAATGATCTTGCTTTGTGTTTTAGTCAATTCTTTTCCCTCTCTCTTTTCCCCAGGAATTTGGAGTTTGAAGACTGCAATGTGACTTTGAATCCATGGGCAGGAGCTTTTCCCCAGCTTGGATGGATGGTCTCAGGCCTGTTCCACACCCCCCACCCACCCACGTGAGTTGTGTCTCTTTATGACCCCGAGGTTTAATTTTAATCTCGGAGGGACCCTGGTTTTTGGTTCATCGATGAAGCGGTTTCTGTTAGATGATGGGGTGCTAGATTTTGAAACCCTGGGGTTAAAATATCCCGACCTTGCGATTAGTCACAAACACATTAACCCTTTGGTGTGTGACAAAGAGGAGATTAAAAATCTGAAATCTGAAGCTGTTAAAAAGCTTGTTATAATTGCAAAATAAGACAGGTGGGGAGACAGTGCGATGAAGTGGAATCTGTTCAATCAGATTCACAGGGGCCATTACTGTTCAGTTTACTGAGGTTCTGACTTTAGTTTTACCTGTGTGATTTTCTGTGTCTTTCTCCCTCCAGCTTTTCTCTCTCCCTCTCTCTCTCTCTCCAGCTGTCTTTGTGCCCATTTTAAACTTTAATCAACAAAAACTGACCAGAAACAGCAATGTGATTTGTCATTATTTTAAATGGGGAGACAGGAACATTTCATCTCTCATTTCAATGCAGAGCACATGAGACAGGGGGAAGGAAAATAGAAAGATGGACAGAGAGAACGAGCGAGAAAGAGGGATGGAGAAAGAGAGGACAGGGACAAGGGCCTCGATAGGAGCATCCATCTTTACCCTGAATGTGAGAGACGGGAGCAGAGAGAGAAAAGAGAGGGAGTGATTGAAACAGAGAGAGAGAGGGAGGCCGACGGGAGTGGAGGTGTAAAAACAGGAGGGGGTGTGGGAAAGAGAGACAGGGTCTGATGGTCTCCAGTGTGTAGTCACAAGCCACCTCCACTCACATCCTCTGAGATAGAATGAGATTTTAAAATAAATCCTGGGATGGTAATTTTAAAAAGTGTCCCAAAGGAATGAGCAGCCCCTTCCCAAACTGAAAGAGGGAGTTTAGCACGTTCTGGAGTCTGATGGTGGGGGGGACAGGGGGAACTATTTTAATTCAATTTATGCAGTTAAATGTCCTTGCTTTTGTCCTTTCAACAAAGTTTATCTCTTTTTCTCCTGAGAAATTTGTATTCTGAAAACTGGAAGGTGAGGATCCATAGAGGGAAAGTCTGGGACAAGGACAAGGAGCTTCTTCCAGAGGGGGATAGTCTGAGGCCTGGTCCACTGGCTTCACCCACATGAATTGTGTCGGTTTATTACCCCAATCGAGCTTTAATTTTCATCTCTGAGAGACAGAGAGAGAAAGAGAGAGAGAGAGGGGGACAGAGATGTGAGTGAGATACAGAGAGATACAGAGAGAAACACAGGGGATGGGAAATGTCTCTGAATTTGTTTTAGCCTCTGGTTTATAACTGGGATATTTTTGTATTTGGATGTTGCTAAGAGGTTGTGTAACTGTGAAGGGGTCGGTATGGGGGGGGATGGAATCCTGGGCTCTTGCTGTGCTATTTTGTTTAGAAATGATCTTGCTTTGTGTTTTAGTCCAATCTTTTCCCTCTCTCTTTTCCCCAGGAATTTGGAGTTTGAAGACTGCAATGTGACTATGAATCCATGGGCAGGAGCTTTTCCCCAGCTTGGATGGATGGTCTCAGGCCTGTTCCACATCCCCCCACCCACCCACGTGAGTTGTGTCTCCTTATGACCCCGATGTTTAATTTTAATCTCGGAGGGACCCTGGTTTTTGGTGCATCGATGAAGCGGTTTCTGTTAGATGATGGGGTGCTGGATTTTGAAACCCTGGGGTTAAAATATCCCGGCCTTGCGATTAGTCACAAACACATTTACCCTTTTGTGTGTGGCAAAGAGGAGATTAAAAATCTGAAACCTGAGGCTGTTAAAAGCTTGTTATAATTCCAAAATAAGACAGGGAGTTTAGCACCTTCTGGAGACTGATGGGTGGACAGGGGGAACTATAAATGGAACTATAAATGTAAAACATGGCCAGTGTGGTGTGGTGAGGGTGGGGAGAGAGCAGCCCCCAGTCTCTGCCTCACCAGCTTGTTCCCTCTCAATTTGATTTGTCGTTACTTTTTTTGGGGTTGGGGGAGGGTGTTGGGGGGAAAGAGAGAGAGAGAGGGGGTGAGGCCCATTCCCCTCTCACTGTCCCGCAATCCTGAGCCAATACATTTTTAACTGGTCATGAGCAGGTGGGTAGTGGGATCTTGCTGTGTACACATGGTCTCCACCCCCGCCCTGTTCTTTGCCCCCCACAAGAGTGACCACACTTTCAAAATAAAAGATTGAGGGAAAGGAGGGTGCGGAGGGAGGGATGATGGAGGCAGAGATAAAGGAGGGTGCGGAGGGAGGGGGATAGACTGAGGCCTGGTCCACAGGCTTCACCCACGTGAGTTGTGTCTGTTTATTACCCCAATCGAGGTTTAATTTCCATCTCTGAGACACAGAGTGAGAAAGTGAATGAGTGAGGGGGGCAGAGATGTGAGTGAGATAGGAAGAGAGAGACAGAGAGAAACATAGGGGATGGGAAAGGTCCTCAATCTGTTTTCGCCTCTGGTTTATAACTGAGATATTTTTGTGTTTGGATGTTGCTAAGAGGTTGTGTAACTGTGAAAGAGGGGGTGGGGGTGGGGGTGGAATCCTGGACTCTTGCTGTGCTATTTTGTTTAGAAATGATCTTGCTTTGTGTTTTAGTCAATTCTTTTCCCTCTCTCTTTTCCCCAGGAATTTGGAGTTTGAAGACTGCAATGTGACTATGAATCCATGGGCAGGAGCTTTTCCCCAGCTTGGATGGATGGTCTCAGGCCTATTCCACATCCCCCCCACCCATCCACGTGAGTTGTGTCTCCTTATGACCCCGATGTTTAATTTTAATCTCGGAGGGACCCTGGTTTTTGGTGCATCGATGAAGCGGTTTCTGTTAGAGGATGGGGTGCTGGATTTTGAAACCCTGGGGTTAAAATATCCCGGCCTTGCGATTAGTCACAAACACATTTACCCTTTTGTGTGTGGCAAAGAGGAGATTAAAAATCTGAAACCTGAGGCTGTTAAAAGCTTGTTATAATTCCAAAATAAGACAGGGAGTTTAGCACCTTCTGGAGACTGATGGGTGGACAGGGGGAACTATAAATGTAAAACATGGCCAGTGTGGTGTGGTGAGGGTGGGGAGAGAGCAGCCCCCAGTCTCTGCCTCTCCAGCTTGTTCCCTCTCAATTGTGATTTGTTGTTACTTTAATTGGGGTTGGGGGAGGGTGTTGAGGGGGTGGGGGGTGGGGAGAGAGGGTGGGGGGGTGGGAGAGAGAGAGGGGGTGAGGCCCATTCCCCACTCACTGTCCCGCAATCCTCAGCCAATACATTTTTAACTGGTCATGAGCAGATGTGTAGTGGGATCTTGCAGTGTATACATGGTCTCCACCCCCGCCCTGTTCTTTGCCCCCCACAAGAGTGACCACACTTTCAAAATAAAAGATTGAAGGAAAAGAGGAGGGTCCGGAGGGAGGGATGATGGAGGCAGAGATAGAGGAGTGTGCGGAGAGAGGGGGATAGACTGAGGCCTGGTCCACAGGCTTCACCCACGTGAGTTGTGTCTGTTTCTTACCCCAGTCGAGGTTTAATTTCCATCTCTGAGACACAGAGTGAGAGAGTGAATGAGTGAGGGGGACAGAGATGTGAGTGAGATAGGAAAAGAGATACAGAGAGAAACACAAGGGATGGGAAAGGTCTCTCAATCTGTTTTAGCCTCTGGTTTATAACTGAGATATTTTTGTATTTGGATGTTGCTAAGAGGTTGTGTAACTGTGAAAGAGGGGGTGGGGGTGGGGGTGGATGGGCTCTTGCTGTGCTATTTTGTTTAAAATAATCTTGCTTTGTGTTTTAGTCAATTCTTTTCCCTCTCTCTTTTCCCCTGGAATTAGGAGTTTGAAGACTGCAATGTGACTATGAATCCATGAGCAGGAGCTTTTCCCCAGCTTGGATGGATGGACTCAGGCCTGTTCCACACCCCCCCACCTACCCACCCACCCACGTGAGTTGTGTCTCTTTATGACTCCGAGGTTTAATTTTAATCTCGGAGGGACCCTGGTTTTTGGTGCATCGATGAAGCGGTTTCTGTTAGATGATGGGGTGCTGGATTTTGAAAGCCTGGGGTTAAAATATCCCGGCCTTGCGATTAGTCACAAACACATTAACCCTTTGGTGTGTGACAAAGAGGAGATTAAAAATCTGAAACCTGAGGCTGTTTAGAAGCTTGTTATAATTCCAAAATAAGACAGTGAGTTTAGCACCTTCTGGAGACTGATGGGAGGACAGGGGGAACCATTTTAATACAGTTTACGCAGCTTCTGTGTGTGGATTTCTCTCTCTCTCTCCATTCTCCTGATCTTGCTGTGCCCACAGGGGCCTGTGGCCTTTCCCCACATGAGAGAGAGAGAAAGGAGAGGTCAGGGGAAAGAGGGGGAGAGATAACAAAACAGAGCGGAGATGGTGTGGATAGGTGAGAAGACACAGGGTCCGGGGGGAGAGAGAGAGGGCTCCTCGTGTGCAGTCACTGCCCAGCTCCCAGTCAGGGCCTTCCAGAAAGTGGGATTTGACCCCAACTGAAATCCCGAGGCAGTGATTTGAAAATGTCTCCTGAGAGAATCCAGCTGCTCCCCAGTTTGAGTTTCAGCCCTTTCAGGGGGTTGTGGTGGTGGGGAGGGAGGGAACTGAGGGGATGGCCCCCAGACTGGGGAATTCCCACGGGGAAGACGGGGAGAGAGAGGCTTTCACAGCAGGTGTGGAGATAGGGAAAGTCATGGGATCCTATGTCCTGGGATCCTGCTGTGTAAAAAAATAAAACAAAGAGGCCGCCAGCCTTTCCTGAACTGTATCAGTGACCGACCACACTTGATAGAAATGGGTTCATGGAGGGTGAAGCAGTCGGACACAGAGAGAGAGGGAGAGGGAGAGGGAGAGGGCCTGAAATGAGAACCCGGAGCCTGTGCGAAGGCTTCTTCTCACCCCCCAGAGTCATGTCGGTGTGTGTTAGACAGGCCGGGCCACGGGCTTTCCTGGGTTAAATGGAAGGGGCAGCAGCCATTTCAATTGGGTTTAATGTAGATCTGATGGTGCGGGCTGGTGGTGAGGGTGGGGAGAGAGCAGCCCCCAGTCTCTGTCTCTATAGCTTGTTCCCTCTCTCCCTCTCTCTCTCCAGCCAATTCTGTCCATAATTCATCTTTCAATAAAATGTATAAGAAAACCAATGTGATTTGTCGTTACTTTAATTGGGGGTGGGGGAGGGTGTTGGGGGTGGGGGAGAGAGAGGGGGTGAGGCCCATTCCCCACTCACTGTCCCGCTATCCTCAGCCAATACATTTTTAACTGGTCATGAGCAGGTGGGGAGTGGGATCTTGCTGTGTACACATGGTCTCCACCCCCCCCACCCGCCCTGTTCCTTGCCCCCCACAACAGTGACAACATTTTCAAAATAAAACATTGAGGGAAAGGAGGAGGATGCGGAGGGAGGGGTGATGGGGTCAGAGAGAGAGGAAGGTGCAGAGGGAGGGGGATAGACTGAGGCCTGGTCCACAGGCTTAACCCACGTGAGTTGGGTCTGTTTCTTACCCCAATCGAAGTTTAATTTCCATCTCTGAGACACAGAGTGAGAGAGTGAATGAGTGAGGGGGACAGAGATGTGAGTGAGATAGGAAGAGAGATACAGAGAGAAACACAGGGGATGGGAAAGGTCTCTCAATCTGTTTTACCCTCTGGTTTATAATTGGGATATTTTTGTATTTAGATGTTGCTAAGAGGTTGTGTAACTGTGAAAGAGGGGGTGGGTGTGGGGGTGGAATCCTGGGCTCTTGCTGTGCTATTTTGTTTAGAAATGTTCTTGCTTTGCGTATTTAGTCAATTCTATCCCCTCTCTTTTTTCCCAAGGAATTTGGAGTTTGAAGACTGCAATGTGACTATGAATCCATGAGCAGGAGCTTTTCCCCAGCTTGGATGGATGGACTCAGGCCTGTTCCACACCTCCCCCCACCCACCCACGTGAGTTGTGTCTCTTTATGACCCCGAGGTTTAATTTTAATCTGGGAGGGACCCTGGTTTTTGGTGCATCGATGAAGCGGTTTCTGTTAGATGATGGGGTGCTGGATTTTGAAACCCTGGGGTTAAAATACCCCGGCCTTGCGATTAGTCACAAACACATTAACCCTTTGGTGTGTGACAAAGAGGAGATTAAAAATCTGAAACCTGAGGCTGTTTAGAAGCTTGTTATAATTCCAAAATAAGAGAGGGAGTTTAGCACCTTCTGGAGACTGATGGGTGGGACAGGGGGAACCATTTTAATACAGTTTACGCAGCTTCTGTGTGTGGATTTCTCTCTCTCGCTCCATCCTCCTGATCTTGCTGTGCCCACAGGGGCCTGTGGCCTTTCCCCACATGAGAGAGAGAGAAAGGAGAGGTCAGGGGAAAGAGGGGAGAGATAACAAAACAGAGCGGAGTTGGTGTGGGTAGGTGAGAAGACACAGGGTCCGGGGGGAGAGAGAGAGGGCTCCTCGTGTGCAGTCACTGCCCAGCTCCCAGTCAGGGCCTTCCAGAAAGTGGGATTTGACCCCAACTGAAATCCCGAGGCAGTGATTTGAAAATGTCTCCTGAGAGAATCCAGCTGCTCCCCAGTTTGAGTTTCAGCCCTTTCAGGGGGTTGTGGTGGTGGGGAGGGAGGGAACTGAGGGGATGGCCCCCAGACTGGGGAATTCCCATGGGGAAGACGGGGAGGGAGAAGCTTTCTCAGCAGGTGTGGAGATAGGGAAAGTCATGGGATCCTGCTGTGTAAAAAAATAAAACAAAGTGGCCGCCAGCCTTTCCTGAACTGCAACAGTGACCACACTTGACAGAAATGGGTTCATGGAGGGTGAAGCAGTCGGACACAGAGGGAGAGGGAGAGGGAGAGGGCCTGAAATGAGAACCCGGAGCCTGTGCGAAGGCTTCTTCTCACCCCCCAGAGTAATGTCGGTGTGTGTTAGACAGGCCGGGCCACGGGCTTTCCTGGGTTAAATGGAAAGGGCAGCAGCCATTTCAATTGGGTTTAATGTAGATCTGAGGGTGCGGGCTGGTGGTGAGGGTGGGGAGAGAGCAGCCCCCAGTCTCTGTCTCTATAGCTTGTTCCCTCTCTCCCTCTCTCTCTCCACCCAATTCTGTCCATAATTCATCTTTCTATAAAATGTATAAGAAAACCAATGTAATTTGTCGTTACTTTAATTGGGGGTGGGGGAGGGTGTTGGGGGTGGGGGAGAGAGAGGGGGTGAGGCCCATTCCCCACTCACTGTCCCGCTATCCTCAGCCAATACATTTTTAACTGGTCATGAGCAGGTGGGGAGTGGGATCTTGCTGTGTACACATGGTCTGCACCCCCACCCCCCCCCCCGCCCTGTTCCTTGCCCCCCACAACAGTGACAACACTTTCAAAATAAAAGTTGAGGGAAAGGAGTGTGCGGAGGGAGGGGTGATGGGGTCAGAGAGAGAAGAGGGTGCGGAGGGAGGGGGATAGACTGAGGCCTGGTCCACAGGCTTCACCCACGTGAGTTGTGTCTGTTTCTTACCCCAATCGAGGTTTAATTTCCATCTCTGAGACACAGAGTGAGAGTAAGTTAGTGAGGGGGACAGAGATGTGAGTGAGATAGGAAAAGAGATACAGAGAGAAACACGGGGGATGGGAAAGGTCCTCAATCTGTTTTAGCCTCTGGTTTATAACTGAGATATTTTTGTATTTGGATGTTGCTAAGAGATTGTGTAACTGTGAAGGGGAGGGGAGGAGGGGGGGTGGAATCCTGGGCTCTTGCTGTGCTATTTTGTTTAGAAATGTTCTTGCTTTGTGTATTTAGTTAATTCTTTTCCCTCTCTCTTTTCCCCAGGAATTTGGAGTTTGAAGACTGCAATGTGACTATGAATCCATGGGCAGGAGCTTTTCCCCAGCTTGGATGGATGGTCTCAGGCCTGTTCCACACCTCCCCCCACCCACCAACGTGAGTTGTGTCTCTTTATGACCCCGAGGTTTAATTTTAATCTCGGAGGGACCCTGGTTTTTGGTGCATCGATGAAGCGGTTTCTGTTAGAGGATGGGGTGCTGGATTTTGAAAGCCTGGGGTTATAATATCCCGGACTTGCGATTAGTCACAAACACATTAACCCTTTGGTGTGTGACAAAGAGGAGATTAAAAATCTGAAATCTGAAGCTGTTTAAAAGCTTGTTATAATTGCAAAATAAGACAGGTGGGGAGACAGTGCGATGAAGTGGAATCTGTTCAATCAGATTCACAGGGGCCATTACTGTTCAGTTTACTGACATTCTGACTTTAGTTTTACCTGTGTGATTTTCTGTGTCTTTCTCCCTCCAGCTTTTCTCTCTCTCTCTCTCTCTTTCTCCAGCTCTCGTTGTGCCCATTTTAAAATTTAATCAACAAAAACTGACCAGAAACAGCAATGTGATTTGTCATTATTTTAAATGGGGAGACAGGAACATTTCATCTCTCATTTCAATGCAGAGCACATGAGACAGAGGGAAGGAAAATAGAAAGATGGACAGAGAGAACGAGCGAGAAAGAGGGATGGAGAAAGAGAGGACAGGGACAAGGGCCTAGATAGGAGCATCCATCTTTACCCTGAATGTGAGAGACGGGAGCAGAGAGAGAAAAGGGAGGGAGTGATTGAAACAGAGAGAGAGGGAAGCCGACGGGAGTGGAGGTGTAAAAACAGGAGGGGGTGTGGGAAAGAGAGACAGGGTCTGATGGTCTCCAGTGTGTAGTCACAAGCCACCTCCACTCACATCCTCTGAGATAGAATGAGATTTTAAATTAAATCCTGGGATGGTAATTTTAAAAAGTGTCCCAAAGGAATGTGCAGCCCCTTCCCAAACTGAAAGAGGGAGTTTAGCACCTTCTGGAGACTGATGGGGTGACAAAGGGAACCATTTTAATTCAATTTATGCAGTTAAATGTCCTTGCTTTTGTCTTTTTAACCAATTTTATCTCTTTTTCTCCTGAGAAATTTGTATTCTGAAAACTGGAAGGTGAGGATCCATAGAGGGAAAGTCTGGGACAATGACAAGGAGCTTCTTCCAGAGAGGGATAGTCTGAGGCCTGGTCCACAGGCTTCACCCACATGAGTTGTGTCTGTTTATTTCCCCAATCGAGGTTTAATTTTCATCTCTGAGAGACAAAGAGAGATAGAGAGAGATTGAGGGGGACAGAGATGTGAGTGAGATAGGAAGAGAGATACAGAGAGAAACACAGGGGATGGGAAAGGTCTCTCAATCTGTTTTAGCCTCTGGTTTATAACTGAGATATTTTTGTATTTGGATGTTGCTAAGAGATTGTGTAATTGGGGAGGGGAGGGGAGGGGAGGAGGGGGGTGTTTAATCCTGGGCTCTTGCTGTGCTATTTTGTTTAGAAATGTTCTTGCTTTGTGTTTTAGACAATTCTTTTCCCTCTCTCTTTTCCCCAGAAATTTGGAGTTTGAAGACTGCAATGTGACTATGAATCCATGGGCAGGAGCTGTTCCCCAGCTTGGATGGATGGACTCAGGCCTGTTCCACACCCCCCCACCCACCCACCCACGTGAGTTGTGTCTCTTTATGACCCCGAGGTTTAATTTTAATCTGGGAGGGACCCTGGTTTTTGGTGCATCGATGAAGCGGTTTCTGTTAGATGATGGGGTGCTGGATTTTGAAAGCCTGGGGTTAAAATATCCCGGCCTTGCGATTAGTCACAAACACATTAACCCTTTGGTGTGTGACAAAGAGGAGATTGAAAATCTGAAACCTGAAGCTGTTTAGAAGCTTGTTATAATTCCAAAATAAGAGAGGGAGTTTAGCACCTTCTGGAGACTGATGGGTGGGACAGGGGGAACCATTTTAATACAGTTTACGCAGCTTCTGTGTGTGGATTTCTCTCTCTCGCTCCATCCTCCTGATCTTGCTGTGCCCACAGGGGCCTGTGGCCTTTCCCCACATGAGAGAGAGAGAAAGGAGAGGTCAGGGGAAAGAGGGGAGAGATAACAAAACAGAGCGGAGTTGGTGTGGGTAGGTGAGAAGACACAGGGTCCGGGGGGAGAGAGAGAGGGCTCCTCGTGTGCAGTCACTGCCCAGCTCCCAGTCAGGGCCTTCCAGAAAGTGGGATTTGACCCCAACTGAAATCCCGAGGCAGTGATTTGAAAATGTCTCCTGAGAGAATCCAGCTGCTCCCCAGTTTGAGTTTCAGCCCTTTCAGGGGGTTGTGGTGGTGGGGAGGGAGGGAACTGAGGGGATGGCCCCCAGACTGGGGAATTCCCACGGGGAAGACGGGGAGAGAGAGGCTTTCACAGCAGGTGTGGAGATTGGGAAAGTCATGGGATCCTGCTGTGTAAAAAAATAAAACAAAGAGGCCGCCAGCCTTTCCTGAACTGCATCAGTGACCACACTTGATAGAAATGGGTTCATGGAGGGTGAAGCAGTCGGACACACAGAGAGAGAGAGAGAGGGAGAGGGAGAGGGCCTGAAATGAGAACCTGGAGCCTGTGCGAAGGCTTCTTCTCACCCCCCAGAGTCATGTCGTTGTGTGTTAGACAGGCCGGGCCACGGGCTTTCCTGGGTTAAATGCAAGCGGCAGCAGCCATTTCAATTGAGTTTAATGTAGATCTGATGGTGCGGGCTGGTGGTGAGGGTGGGGAGAGAGCAGCCCCCAGTCTCTGTCTCTCCAGCTAGTTCCCTCTCTCTCTCTCTCTCTCCAGCCAATTCTGTCCATAATTCATCTTTCAATAAAATGTATAAAAACACCAATGTGATTTGTCGTTACTTTGGTTGGGGGTGGGGGAGGGTGTTGGAGGGGGAGAGAGAGAGGGGGTGAGGCCCATTCCCCACTCACTGTCCCGCTATCCTCAGCCAATACATTTTTAACCGGTCATGAGCAGGTGGGGAGTGGGATCTTGCTGTGTACACATGGGGCCAGAGAGAGAGGTGTGTGCAGAGGGAGGAGTGATGGGGGCAGAGAGAGAGAAAGAGGAACAGAATGAGGGAGACTTCGACAGAGAGGGGGTGGGGATGTTGGGGCCTCGGGGGCAGGGGAAGGAGACACAGGGTCTGGGGGTCTCCCCCTCCATTGTGGGACCGCTCGTGGGATCCTGCTGTGCAAATTGTCTTAGTTGCAACTCTAGTAACTATTTGATTGACTAGGGGATGTGATTGTGGAACTATAAATGTAAAAGATGGCCAGTGTGGTGTGGATTTTTGTCGATGGTGAGACAGGAACTTTACAGAGTGCCCTTTCTATCCAGCACTCACAGGGGCGGGGAATTAAAAAGGCCGGAACTTGTACCCGGGTCTAATTCACCAAGAGCACAGGGCCCGTGTCTGAGAGCAATTCATGTCACGGTGAAAGGTAAAGGCCCGGCAGCCAATTTAATTCACTTCACCGATCTCTGACTGTCAAATTCTCAGTCTCCTCTCTCCCCCTCGGTCTCTCCAATGGGGGAAGAGAGAGAGAGAGAGTAAGGGGGGAGTGAGTGAGGTGAAACAGAGGGGCTGAGATTGCAAAACAAGAGGAGGGGGTGTGAATAGACACAGGATCTGGGGGTCTCCAATGTGTAGAATCTGCCCAGCTCCCAGTCACATCTTTTAGAAAAGGCTGAATTGCGAAAATGAATCCAGGGACAGTGAAGCAAGTGACTCACTAACAATGAGAGCATTTTAAACATTCATTCTTTCACTGCAAAGCGCTCAGTCTTTCTGAGGTTCTGAAGGGGTCGGGGGTCTTCACTGTCTTAGTCCCTCTCCATACTGTGCCACAACCAGTTAATTTATTAAAAATGTGCTGATTGGACTCATTTCTTGTCCCTCAGGAGCCCTTTACCAAGTCCTAACTGTGAGAGTGTGTAAAAGTTTGTGCTAATTCCTGAATAATGCTGGTGTTTTAGGCAGGGCGATGAATTGGGAGGTGGAACAGTCATTTGAATTCAGTCTCTCTAGGATGTGTCCCTACGTTACAACAGAGAGAGAGGGGGGAGATTGAGGGAAACAGGAAAAGACAGTGAAACAGAGGCAGGGGGTTGGGGGTGAGGAAGAGACACAGGGTCTGGGGGGGTGGGGGTTAGGGGAGGGTCTCCAGTGTGGAGTCAGTGCCCAGCTCCCAGTCTCTGCAGAAAAGCCTCAGTCACACCCTCCCGGAAACGCCTGGTTTGTAAAAATCGATGCTGGGACGGAGATTTCAAAAAGTCTCCCCCAGGAAGCAGCAGCTTGTTCCCGGTTTGAAGAGAAGGAGTTTAGGCCTTTCTGGGGATGTGTCCGGACTCAGAGCACACATGGTGCCCGGGGGGGGAGAGGGGGAAGAGGGAGGGTTACAGCAGGCATGAGGCTGGGGAAGGAAATGTGTCTCCCTGTTCCCATCCGGATAGCATTACATTCCTGCCTGTGGGATCCCCCTGTGCAGAAAGGGCCTGCAGCTTTTCCTGAACTGCAACAGGGAACACACGACGTTTCTGGGGGAGGGGGTGGCATTTCCCTGTTTCTGTCACTCCAGCTTTCTCTCTCTGTCTCTCTTTCCAGACAGGACCCCTTGCTGATCATGTCCACTGAGGGTTAATCCCAGGACAGACATGGTTTCAACAAGGGCCTGTCTTTATTTTTGGCTTAATATTAAATCTATATTTCTTTCCCCTGTTGGTTGTGTTACTCCAGTTCCAAACCCTGATCTCACACAAACCCCCAAAACACTGGCAGTGATCGCAGTCCCCAACCCACTCTCCCTCTCACCCCAACCCACTCTCCCTCTCACCCCAACCCACTCTCCCTCTCACCCCAACCCACTCCCGCTCTCACCCCAACCCTCTCTCCCTCTCACCCCAGCACACTCTCCCTCTCACCCCAACCCACTCACCCTCTCACCCCAATCCACTCTCCCTCTCACCCCAACCCACTCTCCCTCTCACCCCAACCCACTCTCCCTCTCACCCCAACCCACTCTCCCTCTCACCCCAACCCACTCTCCCTCTCACCCCAACCCACTCTCCCTCTCAACCCAACCCACTCTCACTCTCACTCCAACCCTCTCTCCCAGGGAGATTTACTCTGTATCTTACCCCGGGTTGTACCTGTCCTGGGAGTTTTTGATGGGGACAGTGTAGAGGAAGCTTTACTCTGTATCTAACCCCGTACTGTACCTGCCCTCGGAGTGTTTGATGGGGACGGAATAGAGGGAGCTTTACTCTGTATCAATCCCGTGCTGTACCTGTCCTGGGAGTGTTTGATGGGCACGGTGTAGAGGAAGATTTACTCTGTATCTAACCCCGTGCTGTACCTGCCCTGGGAGTGTTTGATGGGGACGGTGTAGAGGGAGCTTTACTCTGTATCTAACCCCGTGCTGTACCAGTCCTTGGAGTGTTTGATGGGGACAGTATAGTGGGAGCTTTACTCTGTATCCCAGGACTGGTACAGCACGGGGTTAGATACAGAGTAAAGCTCTCCCTACACTGTGCCCATCGTACACTCCCAGGGCAGGTACAGCACGGGTTCAGATACAGTGTAAAACTCCCTCTATACTCTCCCCATCTAACACTCCCAGGACTGGTACAGCACGGGGTTAGATAGAGAGTAAAGCTCCCTCTACACTCTGCCCATCGTACACTCCGAGGGCAGGTACAGCACGGGGTTAGATACAGTCTAAATTTTCCTCTAAGCTGTCCCCATCAAACACTCCCAGGACTGGTGCAGCACAGAGTTAGATACAGAGTAAAGCTCAGTCTTCACTGTCCCCATCAAGCACTCACAGGGCAGGTACAGGACAGGGTTTGATACAAAGTAAAGCTTCCTCTACACTGTCCCCATCAAACTCTCGCAGGACAGGTACAGCACGGGGTTAGGTACAGAGTTAAACTTCCTCGATACTGTCCCCATCAAACACTCCCAGGACAGGTACAGCACGGGGTTAGATGCAGAGAAAATTTCCCTCTATAATGTATCCATCTAAAATTCCAAGTACAGGTACACCACAGGGTTAGATATACAGTAAAGCTTCCTCGATAATGTATCCATCTAAAATTCCCAGTACAGGTACAGCACGGGGTAAGATACAGAGTAAAGCTCCCTCGATACTGTCCCATCATACACTCCCAGGACTGGTACAGCCCGGGGTTAGAAACAGAGAAAAACTCCCTCTACACTGTCCCATCATACACTCCCATGGCAGTTACAGCACAGGGTTAGATACAGAGTAAATCTCCCAATAACCTGTCCCCATCTAAAACTCCCAGGAATGGTACTGCCCGGGGTAAGATTCAGAGTAAAGCTCCCTCTACACAGTCCCCATGAAGCACTCCCAGGGCAGGTACAGGACAGGGTTATATATAGAGTAAAGCTCCCTCTACACCGTCCCCATCAAACACTCCCAGTGCAGGTACATTACGGGGTTAGATACAGAGTAAAACTTCCTCTACACTGTCCCCATCAAACACTCCCAGGACAGGTACAGCACGGTGTTAGATACAGAGTAAATCTCCCACTACACCGTCCCCATCAAACAGTCCCAGGCCAGGTACAGCACGGGTTTAGATACAGAATTAAGGTCCCACTGCACTGTCATCATCAAACACTCCCAGGGCACGTACAGCACTGGGTTAGATACAGAGTAAAGCTCCCTCAATACTGTCCCCATCAAACACTCCCAGGACAGGTACAGCACAGGGTTTGATACAAGGTGAAGCTCCCTCTGCACTGTTCCCATAAAACACTCCCTGGACAGGGACAGAACAAGGTTAGATAAACAGTAAAGCTCCCTCTATACTGTCCCCATCAAACACTCCCAGGACAGGAACAGGACAGGGTTAGATACAGAGTAAAGCTCCCTCTACAGTGTCTCAATCAAACACTACCAGGTCCGCTACAGCACGGGGTTAGATACAGAGTAAAGCTCCCTCTACACCATCCCCATCAAACACTCCCAGTGCAGGTACATTACGGGGTTAGATACAGAATAAAACTTCCTCTACACTGTCCCCACCAAACACTCCCAGGACAGGTACAGCACGGGTTTATATACAGAATAAAGTTCACACTGCACTGTCATCATCAAACACTCCCAGGGCACGTACAGCACTAGGTTAGATAAAGATTAAAGCTCCCTCTATACTGTCCCCATCAAACACTCCCAGGACAGGTACAGCACAGGGTTAGATACAGAGCAAAGCTCCCTCTGCACTGTCCCCTTCAAACACTCCCTGGACAGGAACAGAACTGGGTAAGATACAGAGTAAAGCTCCCTCGATACTGGCCCCATCAAACACTCCCACGACGGGAACATGACAGGATCCGATACAGAGAAAAGCTTCCTCTACACTTTCCCCATCAAACACTCCCAGGGCAGGAAAAGCACTGGGTGAGATACTGAGTAAAGCTCCCTCTACACTGTCTCCATCAAACACTCCCAGGTCCCCTACAGCACAGGGTTAGATACAGTGTATACCTCCCTCAATACTCTCCCCATCAAACACTTCCAGGACTGGTACAGCACGGGGTTAGATACAGAGTAAAGCTCCCCCTACACTGTGCCCATCGTACACTCCCAGGGCAGGTACAGCACGGGTTTAGATACAGTGTAAAACTCCCTCTATACACTCCCCATCTAACACTCCCAGGACTGGTACAGCACGGGGTTAGATAGAGAGTAAAGCTCCCTCTACACTATCGCCATCAAACACTCCCAGGACTGGTACAGCACGGGGTTAGATTCAGAGTAAAGCTCCCTCTATACTGTCCCCATCAAACACTCCCAGGACTGGTACAGCACGGGGATAGATACAGAGTAAAGCTCCCCCTACACTGTGCCCATCGTGCACTCCCAGGGCAGGTACAGCACGGGGTTGGATACAGTCTAAATTTCCCTCTAAGCTGTCCCCATCAAACACTCCCAGGACTGGTGCAGCACGGGGTTAGATACAGAGTAAAGCTCCCTCGATACTGTACCCATCAAACACTCCCAGGACTAGTACAGCCCGGTGTTAGAAACAGAGAAAAACTCCCCCTACACTGTGCCCATCATACACTCCCATGGCAGTTACAGCTCAGGGTTAGATACAGAGTAAATCTCCCTCTAAACTGTCCCATTCTAAAACTCCAAGGACTGGTACTGCCCGGGGTAACATTCAGAGTAATGCTCCCTCTACACAGTCCCCATGAAGCACTCCCAGGGCAGGTACAGGACAGGGTTATATACAGAGTAAAGCACATTCTAAACTGTCCCCATCAAACCCTCCCAGTACAGGTACAGCACGGGGTTAGATAAAGAGTAAAGCTCCCTCTACACCGTCCCCATCAAACACTCCCAGTGCAGGTACATTAGGGGGTTAGATACAGAGTAAAACTTCCTCTGCACTGTCCCCATCAAACACTCTTAGGACAGGTACAGCACGGTGTGAGATACAGAGTAATTCTCCCACTACAACGTCCCCAATAAAAAACTCCCAGGCCAGGTTCAGCACGGGTTTAGATACAGAATAAATGTCCCACTGCACTGTCATCATCAAACACTCCCAGGGCAGGTACAGCACTGGGTTAGATAAAGATTAAAGCTCCCTCTATACTGTCCCCATAAAACACTCCCAGGACAGGTACAGCACAGGGTTTGATACAAGGTAAAGCTCCCTCTGCACTGTTCCCATAAAACACACCCTGGACAGGAACAGAACAGGGTTAGATACAGATTAAAGCTCCCTCTATACTGTCCCCATCAAACACTCCCAGGACAGGAACAGGACAGGGTTAGATACAGAGTAAAGCTACCTCTACACTTTCCCCATCAAACACTCCCAGGGCAGGAAAAGCATTGGGTTAGATACAGAGTAAAGCTCCCTCTACACTTTCTCCATCAAACACTCCCAGGCCCCCTACAGCACAGGGTTAGATACAGTGTAAATCTCCCTCTATGCTCTCCCCATCAAACACTCACAGGACTGGCACAGCACGGGGTTAGATACAGAGAAAATCTCCCTCTAACCTGTCCGCATCAAACACTCCCAGGACTGGTACTGCCCGGGGTAAGATTCAGAGTAAAGCTCCCTCTACACTGTCCCCATGAAGCACTCCCAGGGCAGGTACAGGACAGGTTTATATACAAAGTAAAGCTCCCTCTAAACTGTCTCCATCAAACACTCCCAGGCCCCCTACAGCACAGGGTTAGATACAGTGTAAATCTCCCTCTATACTCTCCCCATCAAACACTCACAGGACTGGCACAGCACGGGGTTAGATACAGAGAAAATATCCCTCTAACCTGTCCGCATCAAACACTCCCAGGACTGGTACTGCCCGGGGTAAGATTCAGAGTAAAGCTCCCTCTACACTGTCCCCATGAAGCACTCCCAGGGCAGGTACAGGACAGGTTTATATACAGAGTAAAGCTCCCTCTAAACTGTCCCCTTCAAACCCTCCCTGGACAGGTACTGCACGGGGTTAGATACAGAGTAAAGCTCCCTTTACGCGGTCCCCATCAAACACTCCCAGTGCCGGTACATTAGGGGGTTAGATACAGAGTAAAACTTCCTCTACACTGTCCCCATCAAACAATCCCAGGACAGGTACAGCACAGTGTTAGATACAGAGTAAATCTCCCACTACACCGTCCCCATCAAACACCTCCAGGCCAGGTACAGCACGGGTTTATATACAGAATAAAGGTCCCACTGCACTGTCATCATCAAACACTCCCAGGGCAAGTACAGCACTGGGTTAGATACAGAGTAAAGCTCCATCTAAACTGTCCCCATCAAACACTCCCAGGACAGGTACAGCACAGGGTTAGATACAGAGTAAAGCTCCCTCTATACTGTCCCCATCAAACACTGCCAGGACAAGAACAGCACGGGGTTAGATACAGAGTAAAGCTACCTCTACACTGTCTCCATCAAACTCTCCCAGGACAGGGTTAGATACAGAGTAAAGCTCCCTCTATACTGTCCCCATCAAACACTCCCAGGACAGGAACAGGACAGGGTTAGATACAGAGTAAAGCTACCTCTACACTTTCCCCATCAAACACTCCCAGGACTGCTACAGCACAGGGTTAGATTCAGAGTAAATCTCCCTCTATGCCGTCCCCATCAAACACTCCCTGGGCAGGTAAAGCACAGGGTTAGATAAAGAGTAATGCTTCCTCTACACTGTTCCTATCAAACACTCCCAGGACTTTTACAGCACTGGGTTAGATACAGAGTTTAGCTCCCTCTACACTGTCACCATCAAACACTCCCAGGACAGGTACAGTGATGACCCCCGTCCCCTTCAGAACCTCAGAAAGACTGAGCGCTTTGCAGTGAATGAATGAATCTTTAAAATGCTCTCATTGTTAGTGAGTCACTTGCTTCACTGTCCCTGGATTCATTTTCGCAATTCGGCCATTTCTAAAAGATGTGTCTGGGAGCTGGGCAGAGTCTACACATTGGAGACCCCCAGATCCTGTGTCTATTCACACCCCCTCCTCTTGTTTTGCTACCTCAGCCCCTCTGTTTCAAACCTCTTTCCAGACATTATGGCAAACTTGTGGCATTCTAAACTATTATCTTAAATTGTTAATAAATACTGAGAAACAGACACAGACACGGGCTTTGCAGCAGCAGAAAGAATGTGAATCATTCTATCCCGGGGGTTTTTACTTCCAGATTCAGTTTTAGAAAATTCAGAATTCAAATTCACAGCAGCAAAGTGTGGGAGTGAACGCCCCGATCCTTCAATATTACAGGGAATACACAGGGAAGTCATGTCTCCATACCTGCGTCTCTGTCATGTTTAAAATATTAATATTACATGAGTCAACTCTGTCCTAAGTGTCCCATTGCTGTGGGGACATCAAATGGCCACTGTGAACAAACCTAAAATGGCTGCCTGGTGTTTGTAGACTAGATTCTCAGAGGAAGAGAGGTAGGGAGAGAGGGATAGAGAGCTGGGTAAGCGAGTGAGATAGAGAGAGGAGATCAAGCGATAAAAAAGGGATGAGTTGAGAGAGAGAGATGAAGAGAGGGGAGCGAGTGTAGGGTAAAGATATGGGGTGAGAGTGAGAAACAGAGAAATGTATCGAGTGGCAGAGAGATGGGGTGGGAGAGGGAGAGAAGGAACGAGACAGGATGAGAGAATGAGAAAGTGTAGTGCGAAACTGAAAATATTCAAAAATGTGTTAACATTATTAAGTGTAAAGGACAATATCCTGTGAGACATCCCTTCTCCATCTTAAAATTGGCAGGAGAGCCTTTAACCAACTTCAAAATGGGGGGACACCCCTTCCTCAACTTGTGATGTGGAAGTGCTGGAATCTAATCGAGGGGTTCGGGGTGGTTTATATATAGAATAACAGATACCCGGGAGTGCGTTGCAGACTGGAATCTAATCTTGGGGTTTGTGGAGTTTATATATAGAATAATAGATACCATGGATTGAGTTAAAGACTGGAATCTAATCGAGGGGTTCGGGGTGGTTTATATAGAGAATAACAGATACTCGGGAGTGAGTTTATGGACTGGAATCTAATCGAGGGGTTCGGGGTGGTTTATATGCAGAATAACCGATACCCGGGTGTGCGTTGCGGACTGGAATCTAATCGTGGGGTTTGTGGGGTTTATATATTGAATAATAGATACCAAGGATTGAGTTAAAGATTGGAATCTAATCGAGGGGTTCGGGGTGGTTTATATACAGAATAACAGATACCCGGGAGTGAGTTACAGACTGGAATCTAATCGAGGGGTTTGGTGGGTTTATATATAGAATAACAGATACCCGGGAGTGAGTTACAGACTGGAATCTAATCGAGGGGTTCGGGGTGGTTTATATACAGAATAACAAATACCCGGGAGTGAGTTACAGACTGGAATCTAATCGAGAGATTCGGGGTGGATTATATATAGAATAACAGATACCCGGGAGTGATTTACAGACTGGAATCTAATCGAGGGGTTCAGGGGGGTTATATTTAGAATAACAGATACCTGGGAGTGAGTTACAGACTGGAATCAAATCGAGGGGTTTGAGGGATTTATATATAGAATAACAGATACCCGAGAGTGAGTTACAGACTGGAATCTAATCGAGGGCTTTGGGGAATTTTTATATAGAATAACAGATACCCGGGAGTGAGTTATAGACTGGAAACAAATCGATGGGTTCGGGGTGTTTATATATAAATCATATGAATATAATATATATAGATTAACAGAAGACCGGGAATGAGTAACAGACTGAAATCTAGTCGAGCGGTTTGGGACATTTATATACAGAATAACAGTTAGACGGAAATGAGTTACAGACTGGAATCTAATCGAGGGGTTTGGGGTGGTCTTAATATAGAATAACAGATTCCTGGGAGTGAGTTACATGCTGGAATCTTATCGAGGAGTTCGGGGTGGTTTATATATAGAATAACAGACACCCGGCAGTGAGTTTCAGACAGGAATCTAACGGAGGGGTTTGGGGTGGTTTATATATAGAATAACAGACACCCGGCAGTGAGTTACAGGCAGGAATCTAACGGAGGGGTTTGGGCTGATTTATATATAGATTAACAGATGCCCGGGAGTGAGTTACGGGCTGAAATTTAATCGAGGGGTTCGGGGTGGTTTATATATAAATCATGTAGATACAATATGTATCGAATAAAAGATATCTGGGAGTGAGTTAAAGAACGGAATCTCATCGAGGGGAATGAGGGGTTTATATATAGAATAATAGATAACGGGAGAGAGTTACAGACTGGAATCTAATTGAAGGGTGCAGTGGTTTTATATACAGAAAAATAGATACCCGGGAGTGAGTTATAGACTGGAATCTAATCGAGGGGTTCAGGGCGTTTATATATAGAATAATCGATACCCGGGAGTGAGTTACAGACAGGAATCTAATCGAGTGCTTCCGGGGGTTTATATATAGAATCATAGATACCCGGGATTGAGTTACAGGCTGGAATTTAATTAAGGGGTGCAGGGGGTTTATATATAGAATAATCGATGCCCGGGATTGAGTTACAGACTCGAATCTAATCGAAGGGATCAGGGGGTTTATATATAGAATAATCGATACCTGGGATTGAGTTACAGACTGGAATCTAATCGAGGGGTTCAGGGGGTTTATATATAGAATAATAAATACCTGGGATTGAGTTACAGACTGCAATCTAATCGAGGGGTTCAGTGGGTTTATATAGAGAATAATAGATACCCGGGAGTGAGTTACAGACTGGAATCTAATTGAGGGGTGCAGGGGGTTTATATAGAGAATAATAGATACCCGGGATTGAGTTACAGACTGGAATCACGAACAGTTGAAAATATCATTTTTCTTGTGATGTGCTGAAGTGCAGGTTACAGAGGCTGATTCATGGAATGGGTAGTGTGAGTTTTTAACCAGCTTTATCCCAAATATCAAATTTAATTTCTCATTGGAACTGTTTGATGTTTTCTTAGTCTTGACACAAATGGATAGGGACTCTTTGGACCCTCACTGTTTGCAGCTTTTCACCATTTATAATGTAACCTGTTCCATCCATTTTAAAGTGGGCAGCCTCACATTTGCCTATAATGAAATCCATCTTTCACTATTTCACTCATTCACTTCAGGTGTACATATCTCTTTGGCATTTTAAGTGCAGGTTACAGATTGGATTGGAACTTTATGCTTTAAGAATCATTAACCAAGTTTCACAGAGTTAAACATCAAAACTGACATTCTGAAACAGGAGAGGGCCCCACAACTTCAATTCTGTGATTCTCTAGCACCTCATGATCTGTATCTTACAATATGTCTGCCCCCTTCATGTCTCTGAAGACTTGGGAAAGTCTTTCAGACATTGGGGAACCATTTCTGTCAATCGGGATATTTCCTTTGAAGCATTTCATTGTCTTGGGACATTTACAGTAAACGGCTCCTTCAAAGGACATCATTAAAATTCACTCTTTAATCATCCAAATCCTTTTGCCCATTCAGACTCCCTGGCCCTACATCCTTATTGTTTCAAAGCTAACTTACATTTCACAATGTAGGAATGTGTGAATGCAAACACTTTCTTCACACCTTTCCACAATACTAAGGCTCACAGTATTCAGGGTGAAATTTTCAAGACAACATTCATCAACTGACAGATTTCCAGCTCCAGCTAATTGTAGATTTTTATTTTTAATTTTGGGATAACAGGACTGAAATTGTATGGCATCCCAGTGTGAGATTTAAACTCCTGTTTATTTCAATCTTTAGCTCAGGAATTCACATTAAAACATGCAGAGAATTGAAACCTTCCTCATACAGTTGCCTGTTTGTTCCAGTGTTGGTATATTCCCTCTTTCTCTTGCGTTTTCACTTGTCTGAAGAAATTGAATTGTTGACATTGGATAATCATCCCTTTCCCATGAAAATGTAAACTCCTGGGAAACTGCAACAGACACAATCTTATGCAGTGATCAAAATCCTGCACCTTTATTCATCAATCCCATTTCCTATCTCTGTAGAAACTCCCTTCCACTGACAGATTCTGAGATCCATACTCAATCTCAAAAACCACCGCAGAAAAGTGACTGCTTATTTTAAACAGTAAATCTGAACTATTTGAAGTTCTGACTCAGTCACAGAATCGCAGAAATTTTGACTCTGTGGAATGAAAATTATCAGAATAACTTTGCAACATACAGGTAACCTGTAGTGACAGGAGGATACTTGTCTGTTCAAAAGGGATTCGATAAGATGCCTCACAAAGTTTGTTACTCAGGACAAGAGCTCATACATTCCCTAATCTCCCCACCCAGTTCCTCTCAGGATTTGACAATTTGATCAAGTCACCCCTGATGCTACTAAATTTCAGGGAATACAACCCGAGTTTGTGCAATCTCACTTTGCAATTTAACCCTTGGAATCCAGGTCTCATTCTGGCAAAGCTGTGATGCACTTGAACTGTCTCAACTGTCCCTGGAGTGTCGGATTAACCCGGGTCAAACGCATACACCCAGGTCAGGTTCAAGACTCACCTGTCTCACTCGCTGAGACGCTCCTGTATCACTGGCCTTATTGTAGTCGGATGCCGCGTTGGGAGCAGGACAGGTAGACGGGATTAGGATGACTGCTCATGTGGAGGGTAAACACGAGGAATCTATCAGAGAATCAGAACAGACCAGGGAGAATCAAACAAGGAAACTCATGTTCAATTTATTAGGCCTGATTTGTGGATTGTTTTTGTTTTGGGTGAGAATGTTGCCAACAAACACTCCCAGAGATGATGCAGCAGGGGATAGATACAGAGTAAAGCTCCCTCGATACTGTCCCCATCAAACACTCCCAGGACAGGTACAGCACGGGGTTAGATACAGAGTAATGCATCCTCTACACTGTCCCCATCAAACAATCTCAGGACAGGAACTGGACAGGATAAGATACAGAGTAAAGCTCCCTCTACACTGTCCCCATCAAGCACTCCCAGGGCAGGTACAGGACAGGGTTATATACGGAGTAAAGCTCCCACTAAACTGTCCCCATCAAACACTCCCAGGACAGGTACAGCACGGTGTTAGATACAGAGTAAATCTCCCTCTACACTGTAACCATCAAACACTCCCAGTGCAGGTACAGTACGGGGTTAGATACAGACTAAAGCTTATTCTACACGGTCCTCACCAAACACTCCCAGGACAGGTACAGCACGGGGTTAGATACAGATTAAAGCTCCCTCTAAACTGTCCCCATCAAACACTCTCAGGGCAGGTAAAGCACTGGGTTAGATACAGAGTAAAGCTCCCTCTTCACCGTCCCCATCAAACACTCCCAGGACATGTACAGCACGGCGTTAGATACAGAGTAAATCTCCCTCGATACTGTCCCCATCAAACACTCCCAGGACAGGTACAGCACGGGGCTAGATACAGAGTAAAGCTCCCTCGATGCTGTCCTCATCAAACACTCCCAGGACAGGTACAGCACGGGGTTAGATACAGAATAAAGCAACCTCTGCACTGTCCCCATCAAACACTCCCAGGACAGGAACTGGACAGGATTAGATACAGAGTAAAGCTACCTCTACACTTTCCCCATCAAACCCTCCCAGGGCAGCTAAAGCAACGTGTTAAATACAGAGTAATGCTCCCTCTACACTGTCTCCATCAAACGCTCCCAGGGCAGGTACAGCACGGGGCTGGATGCAGAGTAAAGCATCCTCAATACTGTCCCCATCAAACACTCCCTGGACAGGTACAGGACGGGCTTTGATACAGAGTAAAGCTCCCTCTACACTCTGCCCATCACACACTCCCAGGGCAGGTACAGCAAGGGGTTAGATACAGAATAAAGCTCCCTCTGCATTGTCCCCATCAAACACTCCCAGGCCACATACAGCATGGGATTAGATGCAGAGTAAATCTCCCTCTATACTGTCCACATCAAACACTCCCAGTACAGGTACAGCACAATTTAGATACAGAGTAAAGCTTCCTCTACACTGTCCCCATCAAACACTCCCAAGACAGGTAAAGCTCGGGGTTAGATACAAAGTAAAGCTCCCTCTACACAGTCCCCCTCAAACACACCTAGGACAGGAACAGGACAGGGCTAGATACAGAGTAAATCTCGCTCTATTCTCTCCCAATAAAACACTTTCAGGACTGGTACTGGACAGGATTAGATACAGAGTAATGCTCCCTCTGCACTGTCCCCATCAAACACTCCCTGGACAGGAACAGAACAGGGTTAGATACAGAGTAAAGCACCCTCTATACCTTCCCCATCAAACACTCCCAGGACAGGAACAGGACAGGGTTAGATACTGAGTATAGCTACCTCTACACTTGCCCCATCAAACACTCCCAGGGCAGTTAAAGCACTGGGTTAGATACAGAGAAAAGCTCCCTCTGCACTGTCCCCATCAAACACTCCCTGGACAGGAACTGGACAGGGTTAGATACAGAGTAAACCTGCATCTATACTCCCCCCATCAAACACTCCCAGGACTGGTACAGCACGGGGTTAAATACAGAGTAAAGCTCCCCCTACACTGTGGCCATCATACACTCCCAGTGCTGGTACAGCACGGCGTTAGATAAGGAGTAAACCTCCCTCTACACTGTCCCCATCAAACACTCCCAGGACTGGTATTAACATTCAATGGACAGGAGCTGCAAGGGGTCCTGTCTGGAAAGAGAGAGGGAGAGAGAAAGCTGGAATGACAGAGACAGGGAAATGCCACCCCCTCCCCCAGAAACGTCGTGTGTTCCCTGTTGCAGTTCAGGAAAAGCTGCAGGCCGTTTCTGCACAGGGGGATCCCACAGGCAGCAATGTAATGCTATCCAGATGGGAACAGGGAGACACATTTCCTTCCCCAGCCTCATGCCTGCTGTAACCCTCCCTCTTCCCTCTCAGCCCCTCACCGGGCACCATGTGTGCTCTGAGTCCGGACACATCCCCAGAAAGGCCTAAACTCCTTCTCTTCAAACCGGGAACAAGCTGCTGCTTCCTGGGGGAGACTTTTTGAAATCTCCGTCCCAGCATCGATTTTTACAAACCAGGCGTCCCCGGGAGGGTGTGACTGAGGCTTTTCTGCAGAGACTGGGAGCTGGGCACTGACTCCACACTGGAGACCCTCCCCTAACCCCCCCCAGACCCTTTGTATCTTCCTCACCCCCAACCCCCTGCCTCTGTTTCACTGTATTTCCCTGATTCCCTCGCTCTCCCCCCTCTCTCTCTGTTGTAACGTAGGGACACATCCTAGAGAGACTGAATTCAAATGACTGTTCCACCTCTCAATTCATCGCCCTGCCTAAAACACCAGCATTATTCAGGAATTAGCACAAACTTTTACACACTCTCACAGTTAGGACTTGGTAAAGGGCTCCTGAGGGACAGGAAATGAGTCCAATCAGCTCATTTTTAATCAATTAACTGGTTGTGGCGCAGTATGAAACACTGCAGGGAATTTGTGCACAGCAAGATCCCACAGGGTGCAACCAGCTCTGTTCAGAACTTTTTAAATGGGGAAATATTTACACAGAGAGAGAGAGGCAGCAAGTTGGAGAGGGACTAAGACAGTGAAGACCCCCGACCCCTTCAGAACCTCAGAAAGACTGAGCGCTTTGCAGTGAAAGAATGAATGTTTAAAATGCTCTCATTGTTAGTGAGTCACTTGCTTCACTGTCCCTGGATTTATTTTCGCAATTCAGCCTTTTCTAAAAGATGTGACTGGGAGCTGGGCAGAGTCTACACATTGGAGACCCCCAGATCCTGTGTCTATTCACACCCCCTCCTCTTGTTTTGCTACCTCAGCCCCTCTGTTTCAACCCTCTTTCCAGTCATTATGGCAAACTTGTGGTATTCTAAACTATTATCTTAAATTGTTAATAAATACTGAGAAACAGACACAGACACGGGCTTTGCAGCAGCAGAAAGAATGTGAATCATTCCATCCCGGGGGTTTTTACTTCCAGATTCAGTTTTAGAAAATTCAGAATTCAAATTCACAACAGCAAAGTGTGGGAGTGAACGCCCGAATCCTTCAATATTCCAGGGAATACACGTGGAATTTATGTCTCCATACCTGTGTCTCTGTCACGTTTAAAATACTAATGTTACATGAGTCAACTCTGTCCTAAATGTCCCATTGCTGTGGGGACATAAAATGGCCACTGTGAACAAACCTAACATGGCTGCCTGGTGTTTGTAGACTAGATTCTCAGAGGAAGAGAGGCGGGCAGAGAGGGAAAGAGAGCTGGGTAAGCGAGTGAGATAGAGAGAGGAGATCAAGCGATAAAAAAGGGATGAGTTGAGAGAGGGAGAGATGAAGCGAGGGGAGCGAGTGTAGGGTAAAGATATGGGGTGAGAGAGAGAAACAGAGAAATGTATAGAGTGGCAGAGAGATGGGGTGGGAGAGGGAGAGAAGAAACGAGACAGGATGAGAGAAAGAGAAAGTGTAGGGGGAAACTGAAAATATTCAAAAATGTGTTAACATTATTGAGTGTAAAGAACAATATCCTGTGAGACATCCCTTCTCCATCTTTAAATTAGAGGGAGAGCCTTTAACCAACTTGAAAATGGGGGCAGACCCCTTCCTCAATTTGTGATGTGGAAGTGCTGGAATCAAATCGAGGGGTTCGGGGGGGCTTATATATAGAATATCATACCCGGGAGTGAGTTACAGACTGGAATCTAATCGAGGGGTTCGGGGTGGTTTATATATTGAATAACAGATACCCGGGAGTGAGTCACAGGCTGGAATCTAATCGAGGGGTTCGGGGTGGATTATATATAGAATAACAGATACCCGGGAGTGAGTCACAGGCTGGAATCTAATCGAGGGGTTCGGGGTGGATTATATATAGAATAACAGATACCCGGGAGTGAGTTACAGACTGGAATCTAATCGAGGAGGCCATTCAGCCCATCAAACTATTTTCGACACTCTGCAAGAAAAGTTTCACTGGTCTCACTCGTCCGCCCTTTCACCGAAACCCTGAAAATATTTTCCCTTCAGCTTCACACCCAAAATTTGCTGAAAAGAGAAATTCGGGATGGTGGGGAGAGGGGAAGGCTGATGGAGTGAGAGTGAGAGTAAATGAGAGAGAGAGGCAGAGAGATGGTGAGAGAGACAGATTGAGATAGAGAAAGAGAGACAAAACTCACCGAGAGAGAGAGAGGGACAGGACGAGATAGAGAGAGGGGCAGGGTGTTGTAGTGAGAGAGAGAGACAGTGAAACGCGAGGCAAGAAAGAGAGCGATGGAGAAAGAGACAGGCTTATCTTAAACAGTTAATAAATACTGAGAAACAGACACAGACATGGGCTTTGTAGAAGCAGAATGAATGTGAATCATTCCATCCCGGGGGTTTTTACTTCCAGATTCAGTAATAGAAAATTCAGAATTCAAATTCACAACAGCAAAGTGTGGGGCTGAACGCCCGGATCCTTCAATATTCCTGGGAATACACAGGGAATTCATGTCTCCATACCTGTGTCTCTGTCACGTTTAAAATACTAATGTTACATGAGTGAGGAGTCAACTCTGTCCTAAATGTCCCATTGCTGTGGGGACATAAAATGGCCACTGTGAACAAACCTAAAATGGCTTCCTGGTGTTTGTAGACTAGATTCTCAGAGGAAGAGAGGTAGGGAGAGAGGGAAAGAGAGCTGGGTAAGCGAGTGAGATAGGGAGAGGAGATCAAGCGATAAATAAGGGATGAGTTGAGAGAGAGAGATGAAGAGAGGGGAGCGAGTGTAGGGTAAAGATATGGGGTGAGAGAGAGAAACAGAGAAATATATAGGGTGGCAGAGAGATGGGGTGGGAGAGGGAGAGAAGGAACGAGACAGGATGAGAGAAAGTGTAGGGGGAAACTGAAAATGTTCAAAAATTTGTGAACATTATTGAGTGTAAAGGACAATATCCTGTGAGACATCCCTTCTCCATCTTAAAATTAGAGGGAGAGCCTTTAACCAACTTTAAAATGGGGGAGACCCCTTCCTCTACTTGTGGTGTGGAAGTGCTGGAATCTAATCGAGGGGTTGGGGGTGGTTTATATATAGAATAACATACCCGGGAGTGAGTTACAGACTGGAATCTAATCGAGGGGTTGGGGGTGGTTTCTATATAGAATAACATATCCGGGAGTGAGTTACAGACTGGATCTAATCGAGGGATTCGGGATGGTTTATATATAGAATAACATATACCCGGGAGTGAGTTACAGGCTGGAATCTAATCGAGGGGTTCGGGGTGGTTCATATACAGAATAACAAATAACAGGAGTGAGTTACAGACTGGAATCTAATCGAGGGGTTCCGGGTGGATTATATATAGAATAACAGATAACCGGGAGTGAGTTACAGACTGGAATCCAGCCGAGGGGTTCGGGGTGGTTTATATATAGAATAACAGATGCCCGGGAGTGACTTACAGACTGGAATCTAATCGAGGGGTTCGGGGTGGTTTATATGTAGAATAACAGATACCCGGGAGTGAGTTACAGGCTGGAATCTTATTGAGGGGTTCGGGGTGGATAATATATAGAATAACAGATACCTCCGATTGAGTAACAGACTGGAATCTAATCGAGGAGGCCATTCAGCCCATCAAACTACTTTCGACACTCTGCAAGGAAAGTTTCCCTGGTCTCTCTCGTCCGCCCTTTCCCCGAAACCCTGAAAATATTTTCCCTTCAGCTTCACGCCCAAAATTTGCTGAAAAGGGAAATTGGGGATGGTGGGGAGAGGGGGAGGCTGATGGAGTGAGAGAGAGAGTATGTGAGAGAGAGAGGCAGAGAGATGGTGAGAGAAAGGCAGATTGAGATAGAGAAAGAGAGACAAAACTCGCCAAGAGAGAGAGAGAGACAGGGCGAGAGAGAGAGAGGGGCAGGGTGTTGTAGTGAGAGAGAGACAGTGAAAGGCGAGGCGAGAAAGAGAGCCATGGAGAAAGAGACAGGCGTGGGAGACAACGAATGTGACAGAGAGTCAGTGGCAGAGCGAGGGAGAGAGAGCGACAGAGAGAGGTGGTGATAGGGATAGAGACGGGGCGATAGAGAGAGGGTCAGAGAATGACAGAGATAGAATGAGAGACAGAGAGAGAGGGTGAAGGGCAGAGAGATGGGGTGAGAGAGAGAGGGAAATAGTTACAGTGAGATGGGATGAGAAAGAAAGAGAGAGAGCGCGAGAGAGAGAGAGAGATGGAATTAGTGAGAGTGAGATGGGGTGAGAGAGAGAGGGTGAAGGGCAGAGAGATGGGGTGAGAGAGAGAGGGAAATAGTTACAGTGAGATGGGGTGAGAAAGAAAGAGAGAGAGCGCGAGAGAGAGAGAGAGAGAGAGGGAAATAGTGAGAGTGAGATGGGGTGAGAAAGAAAGAGAGATAGGATGAGAGAGAGAGAGTGAGGGAAATAGTGAGTGAGATGGGGTGAGAAAGAAAGAGAGAAAGCGCGAGAGAGAGAGAGAGCGGGAAATAGTGAGAGTGAGATGGGGTGAGAAAGAAAGAGAGAGAGGGCGAGAGAGAGAGGGTCAGAGAATGACAGTGAGATAAAATGAAAGACAGAGAGGGTGAAGGGGAGAGAGATGGGGCGAGAGAGAGGGAGATAGCGACAATGAGATGGGCTGAGGGAGAAAGAGAGAGAGGGCAAGAGAGAGAGATAGAGAGAGGCGATTGAATGAAAGAAAAATGGGTGGGGTGAGGGAGAGGCAGAGAGAGGGAAGTGAGTGTCCGAAATAGCGAAGGGATGAGAGAGAGTATCAGAGAGACGAGTCGAGGGAAGGAAAAAGCGGTAGGGAGAGAGAGACCTGACGAAATGGGGCGAGAACCATTCTCAATATTTAAAATGGAGGCAGATAACTTCTCCACCGTTAAAACGGAGGGAGTTCCCTTTTCCGTCTTTAAAATGGACGGAGATATCTGTGTCTCTGTCACGTTGAAAGTACTAATTTTCCATTCGTGAGGAGCCAAATCTGTCCTAAATGTCCCATTCCTGTGGGGACATAAAATGGCCACTGGGAACAAACCTAACATGTCTGCCTGGTGTTTGTAGACTAGATTCTCAGAGGAAGAGAGACAGGGAGAGAAGACACTGATCGAGTGAATGAGAAATAGAGACTCTCAGACCAAGTGGGTGACTGAGAGCCAGACAGTGAATAAAGGATATTGGTCATAGCACATGGAAAGAGCAAGAGGCCATTTAACCCTCCAACCCTGTTCTGACATTCAATGAGATCCTGGCTGATCTGTGACTGAACCCCTTGGTCTCATATCTCTGCAGCGTGTTAGCTAACAGAAATCTATCAGCCTCAGTTTTAAACATGGACTAGTGGCTCAGCATCAATTTCCGTTCATGTGAGAGAGATCCAAACTAATACCACACTTGGCGTTTTAAAGTGTTTCTTAGATTCTCTCCTGAAATTCTAAAATTCTAAACATAGTTGAAAAACCATGGCCTCAAGGCCCAGACTCCCCAAACCAGCGGGAATAGTTACTCTTTTTCAAACCTCCACTTGCATTATTATCCTGAAATATTGCATCAAATCACCCCCTCACCTAAATTCCAGTGTAAAGCTTCATCCACACTGTTCAACAAACACACCCAAACCAAATACAGTATGGGGTTCGAGAGAGAGTAACATTCCCTCTGCTCTGTCCCATCAAACAGGCCCAGGGAAGGGGCAGCACAGGGTTAGATACCAAGTAAAGATAGGGCCTATTGAGTGATAAACAGAATTTCTCCATCTTTAAAATGGAGGGAGATATCTGTGTCTCTGTCACGTTGAAAGGACTAATTTACCAATTGTGAGGAGTCAACTCTGTCATAAATGTCCCAGTGCTGTGGGCACATAAAATGGCCACTGTGAACAAACCTAAAATGGCTGCCTGGAGTTTGGGGATTTTTCTTACAGAATCTGAGAGAGGGAGAGAGAGAGAGAGAGAGAGAGCAGATGCGGAATGAGGGAATGTTAAAGAGAGAGACACAGAGTGAGAGGGGATGAACAGGCAGACGATGAAAGATTGATATCGGTCATAACATTGGGACATTTCTGACTGAGTTGAATTATGGCAAACTAGTGGCATTCTATCCTATTATCTTAAATTGTTAATAAATACTGAGAAACAGACACAGACACGGGCTTTGCAGCAGCAGAAAGAATGTGAATCATTCCATCCCGGGGGTTTTTACTTCCAGATTCAGTTTTAGAAAATTCAGAATTCAAATTCACAGCAGCAAAGTGTGGGAGTGAACGCCCGGATCCTTCAATATTCCAGGGAATACACGTGGAATTTATGTCTCCATACCTGTGTCTCTGTCACGTTTAAAATATTAATGTTACATGAGTCAACTCTGTCCTAAGTGTCCCATTGCTGTGGGGACATAAAATGGCCACTGTGAACAAACCTAAAATGGCTGCCTGGTGTTTGTAGTCTAGATTCTCAGAGGAAGAGAGACAGGGAGAGAGGGAAAGAGAGCTGGGTAAGCGAGTGAGATAGAGAGAGGAGATCAAGCGATAAAAAAGGGATGAGGTGAGAGAGAGAGATGAAGAGAGGGGAGCGAGTGTAGGGTAAAGATATGGGGTGAGAGAGAGAAACAGAGAAATATATAGGGTGGCAGAGAGATGGGGTGGGAGAGGGAGAGAAGGAACGAGACAGGGTAAGAGAAAGAGAAAGTGTAGGGGGAAACTGAAAATGTTCAAAAATTTGTTAACATTATTGTGTAAAGAACAATATCCTGTGAGACATCCCTTCTCCATCTTTAAATTAGAGGGAGAGCCTTTAACCAACTTTAAAATGGGGGGGACCCCTTCCTCAATTTGTGATGTGGAAGTGCTGGAATCTAATAGAGGGGTTCGGGGTGGTTTATATATAGAAAAACATACCCGGGAGTGAGTTGCAGACTGGAATCTAATCGAGGGGTTCGGGTTGGTTTATATATAGAATAACAGATACTCGGGAGTGAGTTACAGACTGGAATCTAATCGAGGGGTTCGGGGTGGTTTATATACAGAATAACAAATACCAGGGAGTGACTTACAGACTGGAATCTAATCGAGGGGTTCGAGTTGGTTTATATATAGAATAACAGATGCCCGGGAGTGAGTTACAGACTGGAATCTAATCGAGGGGTTTGGGGTGTTTAATATATAGAATAACAGATGCCCGGGAGTGAGTTACAGACTGGAATCTAATCGAGGGGTTCGGGGTGGATTATATATAGAATACCAGATACCCGGGAGTGAGTTACAGGCTGGAATCTAATCGAGGGGTTCAGGGGGTTTATATATAGAATAACAGATATCCGGGAGTGAGTTACAGACTGGAATCAAATCGAGGGGTTCAGGGGGTTTATATATAGAATAACAGATATCCGGAAGTGAGTTACCGACTGGAATCTAATCGAGGAGGCCATTCAGCCCATCAAACTACTTTCGACACTCTGCAAGGAAAGTTTAACTGGTCTCACTCATCCGCCCTTTCCCCGAAACCCTGAAAATATTTTCCCTTCAGCTTCACACCCAAAATTTGATGAAAAGGGAAATTGGGGATGGTGGGGAGAGGGGGAGGCTGATGGAGTGAGAGAGAGAGAGAGGCAGAGAGATGGTGAGAGAGAGACAGATTGAGATAGAGAGAGAGAGACAAAACTCGCCGAGAGAGAGAGAGAGACAGGGTGAGCAAGAGAGAGGGGCAGGGTGTTGTAGTGAGAGAGAGACAGTGAAAGGCGAGGCGAGAAAGAGAGCGATGGAGAAAGAGACAGGCTTATCTTAAACAGTTAATAAATACTGAGAAACAGACACAGACACGGGCTTTGTAGAAGCAGAATGAATGTGAATCATTCCATCCCGGGGGTTTTTACTTCCAGATTCAGTAATAGAAAGTTCAGAATTCAAATTCACAGCTGCAAGGTGTGGGACTGAACGCCCAGATCCTTCAATATTCTAGGGAATACACAGGGAATTCATGTCTCCATACCTGTGTCTCTGTCACGTTTAAAATATTAATGTTACATGAGAGAGGGGTCAACTCTGTCCTAAATGTCCCATTCCTGTGGGGACATAAAATGGCCACTGTGAACAAACCTAAAATGGCTGCCTGGTGTTTGTAGACTAGATTCTCAGAGGAAGAGAGACAGGGAGAGAAGACACAGATCGAGTGAATGAGAAATAGAGACTCTCAGACCAAGTGGGTGACTGAGAGCCAGACAGTGAATAAAGGATATTGGTCATAGCACATGGAAAGAGCAAGAGGCCATTTAACCCTCCAACCCTGTTCTGACATTCAATGAGATCCTGGCTGATCTGTGACTGAACCCCTTGGTCTCATATCTCTGCAGCGTGTTAGCTAACAGAAATCTATCAGCCTCAGTTTTAAACATGGACTAGTGGCTCAGCATCAATTTCCATTCATGTGAGAGAGATCCAAACTAATACCACACTTGGTGTTTTAAAATGTTTCTTAGTTTCCCTCCTGAAATTCTAAAATTCTAAACATAGTTGAAAAACCATGACCCCAAGGCCCAGACTCCCCAAACCGGCGGGAATGGTTAGTCTTTTTCAAACCTCTACTTGCATTATTATCCTGAAATATTTCATCAAATCACCCCCTCACCTATATTCCAGTGTAAAGCTTCATCTACACTGTTCAACAAACACACCCAAACCAAATACAGTATGGGGTTCGATAGAGAGTAACATTCCCTCTGCTCTGTCCCATCAAACAGGCCCAGGGAAGGAGCAGCACAGGGTTAGATACCAAGTAAAGACAGGGCCTATTGAGTGATAAACAGAATTTCTCCATCCTTAAAATGGAGGGAGATATCTGTGTCTCTGTCACGTTGAAAGGACTAATTTACCATTCGTGAGGAGTCAACTCTGTCATAAATGTCCCAGTGCTGTGGGCACATAAAATGGCCACTGTGAACAAACCTAAAATGGCTGCCTGGAGTTTGGGGATTTTTCTTACAGAATCTGAGAGAGGGAGAGAGAGAGAGAGAGAGAGAGCAGATGCGGAATGAGGGAATGTTAAAGAGAGAGACACAGAGTGAGAGGGGATGAACAGGCAGATGATGAAAGATTGATATCGGTCATAACATTGGGACATTTCTGACTGAGTTGAATTATGGCAAACTAGTGGCATTCTATCCTATTATCTTAAATTGTTAATAAATACTGAGAAACAGACACAGACACGGGCTTTGCAGCAGCAGAAAGAATGTGAATCATTCCATCCCGGGGGTTTTTACTTCCAGATTCAGTTTTTGAAAATTCAGAATTCAAATTCACAGCAGCAAAGTGTGGGACTGAACGCCCGGATCCTCCACTATTCCAGGGAATACACGTGGAATTTATGTCTCCATACCTGTGTCTCTGTCACGTTTAAAATATTAATGTTACATGAGTCAACTCTGTCCTAAATGTCCCATTGCTGTGGGGACATAAAATGGCCACTGTGAACAAACCTAAAATGGCTGCCTGGTGTTTGTAGACTAGATTCTCAGAGGAAGAGAGGCAGGGAGAGAGGGAAAGAGAGCTGTGTAAGCGAGTGAGATAGAGAGAGGAGATCAAGCGATAAAAAAGGGATGAGGTGAGAGAGAGAGATGAAGAGAGGGGAGCGAGTGTAGGGTAAAGATATGGGGAGAGAGAGAGAAACAGAGAAATGTATAGGGTGGCAGAGAGACGGGGTGGGAGATGGAGAGAAGGAACGAGACAGGGTAAGAGAAAGAGAAAGTGTAGGGGGAAACTGAAAATGTTCAAAAATTTGTTAACATTATTGTGTAAAGAACAATATCCTGTGAGACATCCCTTCTCCATCTTTAAATTAGAGGGAGAGCCTTTAACCAACTTTAAAATGGGGGGGACCCCTTCCTCAATTTGTGATGTGGAAGTGCTGGAATCTAATAGAGGGGTTCGGGGTGGTTTATATATAGAAAAACATACCCGGGAGTGAGTTGCAGACTGGAATCTAATCGAGGGGTTCGGGTTGGTTTATATATAGAATAGCAGATACTCGGGAGTGAGTTACAGACTGGAATCTAATCGAGGGGTTCGGGGTGGTTTATATACAGAATAACAAATACCAGGGAGTGACTTACAGACTGGAATCTAATCGAGGGGTTCGAGTTGGTTTATATACAGAATAACAGATGCCCGGGAGTGAGTTACAGGCTGAATCTAATCGAGGGGTTCGGGGTGGATTATATATAGAATAACAGATACCCGGGAGTGAGTTACAGGCTGGAATCTAATCGAGGGGTACAGGGGGTTTATCTATAGAATAACAGATACCCGGGAGTGAGTTACAGACTGGAATCAAATCGAGGGGTTCAGGGGGTTTATATATAGAATAACAGATATCCGGAAGTGAGTTACCGACTGGAATCTAATCGAAGAGGCCATTCAGCCCATCAAACTACTTTCGACACTCTGCAAGGAAAGTTTAACTGGTCTCACTCATCCGCCCTTTCCCCGAAACCCTGAAAATATTTTCCCTTCAGCTTCACACCCAAAATTTGATGAAAAGGAAAATTGGGGATGGTGGGGAGAGGGGGAGGCTGATAGAGTGAGAGAGAGAGTGAGAGAGAGAGAGAGGCAGAGAGATGGTGAGAGAGAGACAGATTGAGATAGAGAGAGAGAGACAAAACTCGCCAAGAGAGAGAGAGAGACAGGGCGAGCAAGAGAGAGGGGCAGGGTGTTGTAGTGAGAGAGTGACAGTGAAAGGCGAGGCGAGAAAGAGAGCGATGGAGAAAGAGACAGGCTTATCTTAAACAGTTAATAAATACTGAGAAACAGACACAGACACGGGCTTTGTAGAAGCAGAATGAATGTGAATCATTCCATCCCGGGGGTTTTTACTTCCAGATTCAGTAATAGAAAATTCAGAATTCAAATTCACAGCTGCAAGGTGTGGGACTGAACGCCCAGATCCTTCAATATTCCAGGGAATACACAGGGAATTCATGTCTCCATACCTGTGTCTCTGTCACGTTTAAAAAATTAATGTTACATGAGAGAGGGGTCAACTCTGTCCTAAGTGTCCCATTCCTGTGGGGACATAAAATGGCCACTGTGAACAAACCTAAAATGGCTGCCTGGTGTTTGTAGACTAGATTCTCAGAGGAAGAGAGACAGGGAGAGAAGACACAGATCGAGTGAATGAGAAATAGAGACTCTCAGACCAAGTGGGTGACTGAGAGCCAGACAGTGAATAAAGGATATTGGTCATAGCACATGGAAAGAGCAAGAGGCCATTTAACCCTCCAACCCTGTTCTGACATTCAATGAGATCCTGGCTGATCTGTGATTGAACCCCTTGGTCTCATATCTCTGCAGCGTGTTAGCTAACAGAAATCTATCAGCCTCAGTTTTAAACATGGACTAGTGGCTCAGCATCAATTTCCGTTCATGTGAGAGAGATCCAAACTAATACCACACTTGGTGTTTTAAAATGTTTCTTAGTTTCCCTCCTGAAATTCTAAAATTCTAAACATAGTTGAAAAACCATGACCCCAAGGCCCAGACTCCCCAAACCGGCGGGAATAGTTAGTCTTTTTCCAACCTCTACTTGCATTATTATCCTGAAATATTGCATCAAATCACCCCCTCACCTATATTCCAGTGTAAAGCTTCATCCACACTGTTCAACAAACACACCCAAACCAACTACAGTATGGGGTTCGATAGAGAGTAACATTCCCTCTGCTCTGTCCCATCAAACAGGCCCAGGGAAGGGGCAGCACAGGGTTAGATACCAAGTAAAGACAGGGCCTATTGAGTGATAAACAGAATTTCTCCATCTTTAAAATGGAGGGAGATATCTGTGTCTCTGTCACGTTGAAAGGACTAATTTACCATTCGTGAGGAGTCAACTCTGTCATAAATGTCCCAGTGCTGTGGGAACATAAAATGGCCACTGTGAACAAACCTAAAATGGACGCCTGGAGTTTGGGGATTTTTCTTACAGAATCTGAGAGAGGGAGAGAGAGAGAGAGAGAGCAGATGCGGAATGAGGGAATGTTAAAGAGAGAGACACAGAGTGAGAGGGGATGAACAGGCAGACGATGAAAGATTGATATCGGTCATAACATTGGGACATTTCTGACTGAGTTGAATTATGGCAAACTAGTGGCATTCTATCCTATTATCTTAAATTGTTAATAAATACTGAGAAACAGACACAGACACGGGCTTTGCAGCAGCAGAAAGAATGTGAATCATTCCATCCCGGGGGTGTTTACTTCCAGATTCAGTTTTTGAAAATTCAGAATTCAATTTCACAGCAGCAAAGTGTGGGAGTGAACGCCCGGATCCTCCACTATTCCAGGGAATACACGTGGAATTTATGTCTCCATACCTGTGTCTCTGTCACGTTTAAAATATTAATGTTACATGAGTCAACTCTGTCCTAAATGTCCCATTGCTGTGGGGACATAAAATGGCCACTGTGAACAAACCTAAAATGGCTGCCTGGTGTTTGTAGTCTAGATTCTCAGAGGAAGAGAGGCAGGGAGAGAGGGAAAGAGAGCTGGGTAAGCGAGTGAGATAGAGAGAGGAGATCAAGCGATAAAAAAGGGATGAGTTGAGTGAGAGAGATGAAGAGAGAGGAGCGAGTGTAGGGTAAAGATATGGGGTGAGAGAGAGAAACAGAGAAATATATAGGGTGGCAGAGAGATGGGGTGGGAGAGGGAGAGAAGGAACGAGACAGGGTGAGAGAAAGAGAAAGTGTAGGGGGAAACTGAAAATGTTCAAAAATGTGTTAACATTATTGAGGGTAAAGAACAATATCTTGTGAGGCATCCCTTCTCCTTCTTTAAAATAGAGGGAGAGCCTTTAACCAACTTTAAAATGGGGGGAGACCCCTTCCTCAACTTGTGATGTGGAAGTGCTGGAATCTAATCGAGGGGTTTGGGGTGGTTATATATAGAATAACATACCGGGAGTGAGTTACAGACTGGAATCTAATCGAGGGGTTCGGGGTGGTTTAAATACAGAATAAAAAATACCCGGGAGTGAGTTACAGACTGGAATCTAATAGAGGGGTTCGGGGTGGATTATATATAGAATAACAGATAACCGGGAGTGATTTACAGACTGGAATCTAATCGAAGGGTTCGGGGTGGCTTATATATAGAATAACAGACACCCGGGAGTGAGTTACAGACTGGAATATAATCGAGGGGTTCGGGGTGGTTTATATATAGAATAACAGATACCCGGGAGTGAGTTACAGACTGGAATCTAATCGAGGGGTTCGGGGTGGATTATATATATAGAATAACAGTTACCCGGGATTGTGTTACAGACTGGAATCTAATCGAGGGGTTCGGGGTGGTTCATATATATAATAACAGATACCCGGGAGTGAGTTACAAGCTGGAATCTAATCGAGGACTTCAGGGGGTTTATTTATAGAATAACAGATACCCAGGAGTGAGTTACAGACTGGAATCTAATCGAGGGGTTAGGGGTGGTTCATATATATAATAACAGATACCTGGGAGTGAGTTACAAGCTGGAATCTAACCGAGGGGTTCGAGGTGGATTATATATAGAATAACAGATACCCGTGATGGAGTTACAGACTGGAATCGAATTGTTGAGTTTGGAGGGTATATATATATATATATATATATATATAGGCTAACAGATACCGGGAATGAGTTACAGATTCGAATCTAATGGAGGATTTTTGGAATGGATTAAATATAGAAAATCAGATACCTGAGAGTGAGTTATAGACTGGAATCTAATCGAGAGTTTCGGGGATTTATATATAGAATCACAGATACCCGAGAGTGAGTTACAGACTGGAACCTAATCAAGGGGTTTGGGGGGTTTACATGTAGAATAACTGATACGCGGGAGTGAGTTACAGACTGGAATCAAATCGAGGGGTTTGGTGGGTTTATATTTAGAATCAGATACCCGAGTGTGAGATACAGACTGGAATCAAATCGAGGGGTTTGGGGGATTTATATATAGATTAATAGATACCCGAGAGTGAGTTACATACTGGAATCAAATCGAGGGGTTCGGGGGGTTTATATATAAATCATATGAATATAATATATATAGAATAACAGAACCCCGGGTATGATAACAGACTGAAATCTTGTCGAGGGATTTGGGACATTTATATACAGAATAACAGTTACACGGGAATGAGTTACAGACTGGAATCAAATCGAGGGGTTTGGGGCGGTCTATATATAGAATAACAGATACCCGGGAGTGAGTTACAGACAGGAATCTAATCGAGGGGTTTGGGGTGGTCTATATATAGAATAACAGATACCCGGGAGTGAGTTACAGACTGGAATCTAATCGAGGGGTTCGGGGTGGTTTATATATAGAATAACAGATACACGGCAGTGTGTTACAGACTGGAATCTAATCGAGGTGTTCTTGGTGGTTTATATATAGAATAACAGATACCCGGGAGAGAGTTACAGACTGGAATCTAACGGAGGGGTTTGGGGTGGTTTATATATAGAATAACAGACGCCCGGCAGTGTGTTACAGACTGGAATCTGATCGAGGTGTTCTTGGTGGTTTATATATAGAATAACAGATACCCGGGAGAGAGTTACAGACTGGAATCTAATGGAGGGGTTTGGGGTGGTTTATATATAGAATAACAGATGCCCGGGAGTGAGTTACAGGCTGCAATTTAATCGAGGGGATCGGGGTGGTTTATATATTAATCATGTAGATATAATATATATCGAATAAAAGATATCCGGGAGTGAGTTACATAACGGAATCTCAGCGAGGGGATTGAAGGGTTTATATATAAAATAATAGATACCCGGGATTGAGTTACAGACTGGAATCTAATTGAGGGGTGCAGGGGGTTTATATATAGAATAATAGATACCCGGGAGTGAGTTACAGACTGGAATCTAATCGAGGGGTTCAGGGGATTTATATATAGAATCATAGATACCCGGGAGTGAGTTACAGGCTGGAATCTGATCGAAGGGTTCAGGGGGTTTATATATAGAATAATAGCCACGCGGGATTGAGTTACAGACCGGAATCTAATCGAGGGGTTCAGGGGGTTTATATATAGAATAACAGATACCCGGGATTGAGTTACAGACTGGAATCTAATCGAGGGTTTTGGGGGATTTATATATAGAATAACAGATACCCGAGAGTGATTTACAGACTGGAATCAAATCGAGGGGTTCGGGGGGTTTATATATAAATGATATGAATATAATATATATAGAATAACAGAAGCCCGGGAATGAGTAACAGACTGAAATCTAGTCGAGGGGTTTGGGACATTTATATACAGAATAACAGTTAGACGGGAATGAGTTACAGACTGGAATCAAATCGAGGGGTTTGGGGTGGTCTATATATAGAATAACAGATACCGGGGAGTGAGTTACAGACTGGAATCTAATTGAGGGATTCAGGGGGTTTATATATAGAATTATCGATACCCGGGATTGAGTTACAGACTGGAATCTAATCGAGGGGTTCAGGGGGTTTATATATAGAATCATAGATACCCGGGAGTGAGTTACAGACTGGAATCTAATAGAGGGGATCAGGGGGTTTATATATAGAATAATAAATACACGGGTTTGAGTTACAGGCTGGAATCAAGAACAGTTTAAAATATCATTTTTCTTGTGATGTGCTGAAGTGCAGGTTACAGAGGCTGATTCATGGAATGGGTAGTGTGAGTTTTTAACCAGCTTTATCCCAAATATCAAATTTAATTTCTCATTGGAACTGTTTGATGTTTTCTTAGTCTTGACACAAATGGATAGGGACTCTTTGGACCCTCACTGTTTGCAGCTTTTCACCATTTATAATGTAACCTGTTTCTTCCTTTTTAAAGTGGGCAGCCACACATTTGCCTACAATGAATTCCATATTTCACTATTTCACTCATTCACTTAAGGTGTACATATCTCTTTGGAATTTGAAGTGCAGGTTACAGATTGGATTGCAACTTTCTGCTTTCTGAATCATTAGCCAAGTTTCACAGAGTTAAACATCAAAACTGACATTCTCAAACAGGAGAGGGCCCCACAACTTCAATTCTGTGGTTCCCTGGTATCTCATGATCTGTATCATACAATATCTCTGCCCCCTTCATGTCTCTGCAGACTTGGGAAAGTGTTTCAGACATTGGGGAACCATTTCTGTCAACCAGGATATTTGCTTTGAAGCATTTCATTGTCTCGGGACATTTACAGTAAACGGCTTCTTCAAAGGACATCATTAACATTCACTCTTTAATCAACCGAATCCTGTTGTCCATTCAGACTACCTGGCCCTACATCCTATTGTTTCACAATTAACTTACATTTCACAATGTAGGAATGTGTGAATGCAAACACTTTCTTCACACGTTTCCACAATACTAAGGCTCACACTATTCAGGGTGAAATTTTCAAGACAACATTCATCAACTGACAGATTTCCAGCTCCAAATAGAAGCTTCAAGATACAGAAAGTGGTACAGAAACGAAACATCTGATTTATCTGAATCTGCATCCGTTATTGGACAGCGCGGGGTTAGATAGGAATTAAAGTTGTTCTTAAATTGTCCCCATCAAACACTCCCAGAACAGGTACAGCATGGGGTTTGATACAGAGTACAGCTCCCTCAACAGTAGAGTTATGAGGTTAAAAAGCCTCATTCTCCTTTGAATTAGATTTCAAAATAAACACAGTGTTCAAATTAAAAGTTCATCAGCTGGAGAAAAGGGTAAAGCTCCAAATATTTTTCAACGTGCCTGGGTATAAACAACATTGTCCTGTCATATCGTTTATCCATGGAATCTAATCGAGGGATTTTGGGGATTTATATACAGAATAACATACCCGGGAGTGAGTTACAGACTGGAATCTAATCGAGGGGTGCGGGGTAGTTTATATATAAAATAACAGACACCTGGGAGTGAGTTACAGACTGGAATCTAATAGAGGTGTTTGGTGGGTTTATATATAGTGCCAATGTCACATTCCTGTGGCGTCAACTCTGTCAGAAATGTCCCAGTGCTTTGGGGACATAATATGGCCTCTGTGAACAAACCTAAAAGGCTGACTGCTGTTTGTGTCATTTATTTAGATTCTGAGAGAGAGGAAGAGAGAGAGAGAGAGAGACCGAGCGAGTGAGAAGAGAGAGACTCACATCGAGAGGGAGATCAAGAGACAGAGATTGAAGGAAGGATATTTATCATAGTACATTGGAAGAGGAAGATTCCATTTCTCCCCGCACCCTGTTTCCGACATTCAATGAGATCCTGGCTGATCTCTGATCTTCCTCCATATCTCTTTACACCTTTGCCTAACAAAAATCTATCAGCCTCAAATTGAAACATGAACAAGAGACTTTGCGTCAATTACCGTTTGCAGAAAATTGTTTCAAACTAAAGCTTTGGCTACACTGTTCATCAAACACTCCCAACCCAAATATAGTATGGGGTTCGATACAGAGTCAAATTACCTCTGCTCTAACCCAAGAAATTTTTAGTTGTAGGTTTTTATTTTTAATTTTTGGCTAACAGGACTCAAATTGTCCAAGTGTGAGATTTAAACTCCTGTTTATTTCAATCTTTAGCTCAGGAATTCACATTAAAACATGCAGAGAATTGAAACCTTCCTCATACAGTTGCCTGTTTGTTCCAGTGTTGGTATATTCCCTCTTTCTCTTGCGTTTTCACTTGTCTGAAGAAATTGAATTGTTGACATTGGATAATCATCCTTTTCCCATGAAAATGTAAACTCCTGGGAAACTGCAACAGACACAATCTTATGCAGTGAACAAAATCCTGCACCTTTATTCATCAATCCCATTTCCTATCTCTGTAGAAACTCCCTTCCACTGACAGATTCTGAGATCCATTCTCAATCGCAAAAACCACCACAGAAAAGTGACTGCTTATTTTAAACAGTGAATCTGAGCTATTTGAAGTTCTGACTCAGACACAGAATCGCAGAAATTTTGACTCTGTGGGATGAAAATTATCAGAATAACTTTGCAACATACAGATAACCTATAGTGACAGGTGGATACTTGTCTGTTCAAAAGGGATTCGATAAGATGCCTCACAAAGATTGTTACTCAGGACAAGAGCTCATACATTCCCCTAATCTCCCCCCTCCATTCCTCTCAGGATTTGACAATTTGATCAAGTCACCCCTGATGCTACTAAATTTCAGGGAATACAACCCGAGTTTGTGCAATCTCACTTTGCACTTTAACCCTTGGAATCCAGGTCTCATTCTGGCAAAGCTGTGATGCACTCGAACTGTCTAAACTGTCCCTGGAGTGTCGGCTTAACCCGGGTCACTCACATATACCCAGGTCAGGTTCAAGACTCACCTGTCTCACTCACTGAGACGCTCCTGTATCACTGGCCTTATTGTAGTTGGATGCCGCGTTGGGAGCAGGACAGGTAGACGGGATTAGGAAGACTGTTCATGTGGAGGGTAAACACGAGGAATCTATCAGAGAATCAGAACAGACCAGGGAGAATCAAACAAGGAAACTGATGTTCAATTTATTAGGCCTGATTTGTGGATTGTTTTTGTTTTGGGCGAGAATGTTGCCAACAAACAGTCCCAGAAAGGAAGCAGCAGGGGCTAGATACAGAGTAAAGCTCCCTCGATACTGTCCCCATCAAACACTCCCAGGACAGGTACAGCACGGGGCTAGATACAGATTAAATCTCCCTCGATAATGTCACCATCAAACGCTCCCAGACAAGGTACAGCACGGGATTAGATAGAGAGTGATGCTCTCTCTACACTGTGCCCATCAAACACTCCCAGGGCTGGTACAGCACGGGTTAAGATACAGAATAAAGCTCCCTCTGCACAGTCCCCATCAAACACTCCCAGGACAGGTACAGCACAGAGTTAGAAACAGATTAAAGCTCCGTCTATACTGTCCCCATCATACATTCCCAGGACAGGAACAGGACAGGTTTAGATCGAGAGTAAAGCTAACTCTACACTTTCCCCATCAAACACTCCCAGGACTTGTACAGCACATGGTTAGATACAGAGTAAATCTTCCTCTACTCTGACCCCATCAAACACTCACAGGACACGTACAGCACGGGGTTAGATACAGAATAAATCTCCCTCTACACTGTCCCCATCAAACACTCCCAGGGCAGGTAAAGCACTGGGTTAGATACAGAGTTAAGCTCCCTCGATACTGTCCCCATCAAACACTCCCAGGACATGTACAGCAAGGGGTTAGATACAGAGTAAAGCTCCCTCTATACTGTCCCCATCAAACACTCCCTGGACAGGTACAGCACGGGGTTAGATACGGATAAAGCTCCCTCGATACTGTCCCCATCAAGCACTCCCAGGAAAGGTACAGCACGGGGTTAGATACAGAGTAAAGCTCCCTCTATACTGTCCCCATCAGAAACTCTCAGGACAGAACAGCACGGGGTTAGATACGGATAAAGCTCCCTCGGTACTGTTCCCATCAAGCACTCCCAAGACAGGTTAGCACGGGGTTAGATACAGAGTAAAGCTCCCTCGATACTGTACCCATCAAACACTCCCAGGACAGGTACAGCACGGGGTTAGATATAGAGTAAAGCTCCCTCTATACTGACCCATCAAACACTCCCATGAAAGGTACAGCACAGAGTTAGACACAGAGTAAAGCTCCCTCTGCACTGTTCCAATCAAACACTCCCTGGACAGGAACAGGACAGGGTTATATACAGAGTAAACCTCCCTCTATACTCTCCCCATCAAACACTCACAGGACTGGTACAGCACGGGGTTAAATACAGAGTAAAGCTCCCTCTACACTTTCCCCATCAAACATTCCCATGTCCAGTACAGCACAGGGTTAGATACAGTGTAAACCTCCCTCTATACTCTCCCCATCAAACACTCCCAGGGCAGGTACAGCACGGGGTTAAATGCAGAGTAAACTCCCTCTACACCTGTCTCCATCAAACACTCCCATGAATGGTACAGCTCAGGGTTAGATACAGAGTAAAGGTCCCCCTACACTGTGCCCAACATAAAATCCCATGGCAGGTACAGCATGCACGAGGTTACATACAGAGTAAATTTCCCTCTATGCTGTCCCCATCAAACACTCCCAGGACAGGAACAGCACGGGGTTAGATTCAGAATAAAGCTCCCTCTGCACTGTCCGCATCAAACACTCCCAGGACAGGTAAAGCACTGGATTAGATACAGAGTAAAGATCCCTCTACACTGTCCCCATCAAACACTCCCAGGACAGGTACAGCACGGGGTTAGATACCGAGTAAAGCTCCCTCTACACTGTCCACATCAAGCACTCCCAGGGCAGGTACAGGACAGGGTTACATACGGAGTAAAGCTCCATCCAAACAGTCCCCATCAAACACTCCCAGGACAGGTACAGCAAGGGTTTAGATACAGAGTAAAGCACCCACTACACCATCCCAAACAAACAGTCCCAGGGCAGGTACATTACGGGGTTAGATACAGAGTAAAGCTTCCTCTACACTGTCCCCATCAAACACTCCCAGGACAGCTACAGCACGGTGTTAGATAAAGAGTAAATCTCCTTCTACACCGTCCCCATCAAACACTCCCAGGGCAGCAACAGGACACAGTTAGATACAGAGTAAAGCTACCTCTACACTTTCCCCATCAAACACACCGAGGGCAGGTAAAGCAATGGGTTCGATGCAGAGTAAAGCTCCCTCTACACTGTGCCAATCAAACACTCCCAGGGCAGGTACAGCACGGGCTTAGATAAAGAATAAAGGACCCTCTACACTGTCTCCATCAAACACTCCCAGGACAGGTACAGCACAGGCTTAGATACAGTGTAAACCTCCCTCTATACTCTCACCATCAAACACTCCCAGGACTGGTACAGCACGGGGTTAGATACAGAGTAAAGCTCCCTCTAGGCTGTCCCCATCAAACACTCCCAGGACTGGTGCAGCACAGGGTTAGATACAGAGTAAAGCTCCCTCTACACTGTCCCCATCATGCACTCACAGGGCAGGTACAGGACAGGGTTAGATATAGAGTAAATCTCCATCTACACCGTCCCCATCAAACACTCCCAGGGGAGGTACAGCCCGGGTTTAGATACAGAGTAAAGCTCCCTCTACACCGTCCCCATCAAACACTCCCAGGACAGGTACAGCACAGGGTTAGATACAGAGTAAAGCTCCCTCGATACTGTCACAATCAAACACTTTGTGCAATCTCACTTTGCAATTTAACCCTTGGAAACCAGGTCTCATTCTGGCAAAGCTGTGATGCACTCGAACTGTCTAAACTGCCCCTGGAGTGTCGGATTAACCCGGGTCACTCACATACACCCAGGTCAGGTTCAAGATTCACCTGTCTCACTCACTGAGACGCTCCTGTATCACTGGCCTTATTGTAGTCGGATGCCGCGTTGGGAGCAAGACAGGTAGACGGGATTAGGATGACTGCTCATGTGGAGGGTAAACACGAGGAATCTGTCAGAGAATCAGAACAGACCAGGGAGAATCAAACAAGTAAACTGATGTTCAATTTATTAGGCCTGATTGGTGGATTGTTTTTGTTTTGGGCGAGAATGTTGCCAACAAACACTCTCAGAGATGATGCAGCAGGGGCTAGATACAGAGTAAAGACCCCTCGATACTGTCACCATTAAACGCTCTCACGACAGGCACAGCACGGGATTAGACACAGAGTAAAACTCCCTCTATAGTGTCCCGATCAAACACTCCCAGGACAGGTACAGCACAGGGTTAGATACAGAGTAAAGCTTCCTCTACACTTTCCCCATCAAACACTCCCAGGACAGGTACAGCAAGGGGTTAGATACACAGTAAAGCTCCCTCTACACTGTCCCCATCAAACACTCCCAGGACAGGAACAGGACGAGGTTAGATACAGAGCAAAGCTCCCTCTATAATGTCCCCATCAAACACTCCCAGGACAGGAACAGGACAGGGTTAGATACAGAGTAAAGCTACCGCTACATTTTCCCCGTCAAACACTCCCAGGGCAGGTAAAGCACTGCTTAAGATATGGAGTAAAGCTCCGTCTATACCGTCCCCATCAAACACGCCCAGGACAGTTACAGCACAGGGTTAGATACAGAGTAAAGCTCCCTCTACACTGTCCCCATCAAACACTCCCAGGGCAGGTACAGCACGGGGTTAGATACAGAGTATAGCTCCCTCTACACTGTCCCCATCAAACACTCCCAGGACAGGTACAGCACGGGGTTAGAAACAGAATAAAGCTCCCTCTGCACTGTCCCCATCAAACACTCCCAGGGCAAGTACAGCACAGGGTTAGATACAGAGTAAAGCTCCCTCTGCACTGTCCCCACCGAACACTCCCTGGACAGGAACAGGTCAGGGTTAGATACAGAGTAAAGCTCCCTCTACACTGTCCCCATCAAACACTCCCTGGACAGGAACAGGACAGGGTTAGATACAGAGTAAAGCTACCTCTACACTTTCCCCATCAAACACTCCCAGTGCAGGTAAAGCACTGCGTTAATTACAGAGTACAGATTCCTCTAAACTGTCCCCATCAAACACTCCCAGGACAGGAACAGGACAGGGTTAGATACAGAGTAAAGCTCCCTCTACACTGTGCCCATCAAACACTCCCAGGACAGGTACAGCACAGGGTTAGATACAGAGTAAAGCTCCCTCGATACTGTACCCTTCAAACAATCCCAGGACAGGTACAGCACGGGGTTAGATACAGAGTTAAGCTCCCTCTACACTGTCCCCCTCAAACACTCCTAGGGCAGGTACAGCACGGGGCTAGATACAGAATAAAGCTCCCTCGATACTGTCACCATCAAACACTCCCAGGATATGGTGCAGCACGGGGGTAGACACAGAATAAAGGTCCCACTGCACTGTCCCGATCAAACACTCAAAAGGGAAAGTACAGCACGGGGTTAAATACAGAGTAAAGCTCCTGCTATACTGTCCCCATCAAACACTACCAGGACAGGTACATCACAGAGTTAGATACAGAGTAAAGCTCCCACTGCACTGTCCCATCAAACACTCCCAGGACAGTTACAGCACGGGGTTAGATACAGAGTAAAGCTCCCTCTACACTGTCCCCATAAAACACTCCCAGGACAGGAACAGGACAGGTTTAGATACAGAGTAAAAGCTACCGCTACACTTTCCCCATCAAACAATCCCAGGGCAGGTAAAGCACTGCGTTAGATCCAGAGTAAAGTTCTCTCGACACTGTCTACATCAAACACTCCCAGGACAGTTACAGCACGGGGTTAGATATAGAGTAAAGCTCCCTCTACAATGTCCCCATCAAACACTCCCAGGGCAGGTACAGCACGGGGCTAGATACAGATTAAATCTCCCTCGATAATGTCACCATCAAACGCTCCCAGACAAGGTACAGCACGGGATTAGATACAGAGTAAAGCTCGCTCGATACTGTCGCCATCAAACACTCCCAGGCCTGTTACAGCACGGGGTTAGATACAGTGTAAAGCTCCCTCTACACTGTCCCCATCAAACACTCCCAGGACAGGAACAGGACAGGGTTAGATACAGTGTAAAGCTCCCTCTTCACTGTGTCCATCAAACACACCCAGGGCAGGTACAACAAGGGGTTAGATACAGAATGAAGCTCGCTCTGCACTATCCCCATCAAACACTCCCAGGGCAATCACAGCACGGGGTTAGATACAGAGTAAAGCTCCCTCTATACTGTCCCCATCAAACACTCCCAGGACAGGTACAGCACAGAGTTAGATAAGGAGTAAAGCTCCATCTACACTGTCGCCATCAAACACTCCCAGGACAGGTACAGCACGGGGTTAGATACAGAGTAAAGCTCCCTCTACACTGTCCCCATCAAACACTCCCAGTACAGGAACAGGACAGGGTTAGATACAGAGTAAAGCTCCATCAATACTGTCCCCATCAAACACTCCCAGGACAGGAACAGCACGGGTTGAGATACAGAGCAAAGCAACCCCTACACTTTTCCCATCAAACACTCCCAGGGCAGGTAAAGCAATGGGTAAGATACAGAGTAAAGCTCCCTCTACAATGTCTCCATCAAACACTCCCAGTACCGCTACAGCACAGGGTTAGATACAGAGTGAAGCTCTCTCTACACTGTGCCCATCAAACACTCCCAGGGCAGATACAGCACGGGTTGAGATAAAGAATAATGCTCCCTCTTTACAGTCCCCATCAAACACTCGCAGGGCACGTACAGCACGGGGTTAGATACAGAGTAAATCTTCCGCTACACTGACCCCATCAAACACTCCCAGGACAGGTAAAGCACTGGGTTAGATACAGAGTAAATCTCCCACTACACTGACCCATCAAACACTCCCAGGACAGGAACAGGACAGGGTTAGATACAGAGTAAAGCTCCCACTACACTGTGCCCATCAAACACTCCCAGGGCATGTAAAGCACTGGGTTAGATACAGAGTAAAGCTCCCTCGATACTGTCCCCATCAAACACTCCCAGGACAGGTATTGCACGGGGTTAGATACTGAGTAAAGCTCCCTCGATACTGTCCCCATCAAAAACTCCCAGGACAGGTACAGCACGGGGTTAAATACAGAGTAAAGCTCCCTCTACAATGTCCCCATCAAACACACACAGGGCAGGTACAGCACGGGGTTAGATACAGAATAAAGCTCCCTCTGCACTGTCCCCATCAAACACTCCCAGGGCAAGTACAGCACAGGGTTAGATACAGAGTAAATCTTCCTCTACACTGATCCCATCAAACACACCCAGGACAGGTAAAGCACTGGGTTAGATACAGAATAAAGCTCCCTCTACACTGTGCCCATCATACAGTCCCAGGACAGGTACAGCACGGGGTTAGATACAGAGTAAAGCTCCTGCTATACTGTCCCCATCAAACACTCCCAGGGGAGGTACAGGACAGGGTTATATAAAGAGTAAAGCTCCCTCTAAACTGTCCCCATCAAACACTCACAGGACACGTACAGCACGGGGTTAGATACAGAGTAAAGCTTCCTCTACACTGTCCCCATCAAACACTCCTAGGCCAGGAACAGGACAGGGTTAGATACAGAGTAAAGCTCCGTCTATCTTGTCCCCATCAAACACTCCCAGGACAGGTCCAGAACGGGGTTAGATACAGAGTAAATCTCCCCATACACCGTATCCATCAAACACTACCAGGGCAGGTAAAGCACGGAATTAGATACAGAGTAAAGTTTCCTCTACACTGTGCCCATCAAACACTCCAAGGGCCGGTACAGCACGTGGTTTGATACAGAATAAAGCTCCCTCTGCACTGTCCCCATCAAACACTCCCAGGGCAAGTACAGCACTTGTAGATACAGAGTAAAGCTCCCTCTATTCTGTACCCATCAAACACTCCCAGGACAGGTAAAGCACTGGGTTACACAGAGAGTAAAGCTCCCTCTACACTGCCTCCATCAAATACTCCCAGGACAGGTACAGCACGGGGTTAGATACAGAGTAAAGCTCCCTCTACACTGTCCCCATCAAACACTCCAAGGACAGGAACAGGACAGGGTTAGATACAGAGTAAAGCACCCTCTATACTTTCCCCAAGAAACAGCGGTCCTGTCCTGTTATTAACATTCAATGGACAGCAGCAGCAAGGGGTCCTGTCTGGGAAGAGAGAGGGAGAGAGAAAGCTGGAGTGACAGAGACAGGGAAATTTCACCCCCTCCCCCAGAAACGTCGTGTGTTCCCTGTTGCTGTTCAGGAAAAGCTGCAGGCCGTTTCTGCACATGGCGATCCCACAGACAGCAATGTAATGCTATCAGGATGGGAACAGGGAGACACATTTCCTTCCCCATCCTCATGCCTGCTGTAACCCTCCCTCTTCCCCCTCTCCCCCCCACCCCGGGCACCATGTGTGCTCTGAGTCCGGACACATCCCCAGAAAGGCCTAAACTCCTTCTCTTCAAACCGGGAACAAGCTGCTGCTTCCTGGGGGAGACTTTTTGAAATCTTCGTCCCAGCATCGATTTTTACAAACCAGGCGTCCCCGGGAGGGTGTGACTGAGGCTTTTCTGCAGAGACTGGGAGCTGGGCACTGACTGCACACTGGAGACCCTCCCCTAACCCCCCCCAGACCCTGTGTCTCTTCCTCACCCCCAACCCCTGCCTCTGTTTCACTGTCTTTTCCTGTTCCCCTCAATCTCCCCCCTCTCTCTCTGTTGTAACGTAGGGACACATCCTAGAGAGACTGAATTCAAATGACTGTTCCACCTCCCAATTCATCGCCCTGCCTAAAACACCAGCATTATTCAGGAATTAGCACAAACTTTTACACACTCTCACAGTTAGGACTTGGTAAAGGGCTCCTGAGGGACAGGAAATGAGTCCAATCAGCACATTTTTAATCAATTAACTGGTTGTGGCACAGTATGAAACACTGCAGGGAATTTGTGCACAGCAAGATCCCACAGGGTGCAGTCAGCTCTGTTCAGCACTTTTTAAATGGGGCAATATTTACACAGAGAGAGAGAGGCAGCAAGTTGGAGAGGGACTAAGACAGTGAAGACCCCCGACCCCTTCAGAACCTCAGAAAGACTGAGCGCTTTGCAGTGAACGAATGAATGTTTAAAATGCTCTCATTGTTAGTGAGTCACTTGCTTCAATGTCCCTGGATTCATTTTCGCAATTCAGCCTTTTCTAAAAGATGTGACTGGGAGCTGGGCAGAGTCTACACATTGGAGACCCCCAGATCCTGTGTCTATTCACACCCCCTCCTCTTGTTTTGCTACCTCAGCCCCTCTGTTTCAACCCTCTTTCCAGACATTATGGCAAACTTGTGGCATTCTAAACTATTATCTTAAATTGTTAATAAATACTGAGAAACAGACACAGACACGGGCTTTGCAGCAGCAGAAAGAATGTGAATCATTCCATCCCGGGGGTTTTTACTTCCAGATTTAGTTTTAGAAAATTCAGAAGTCAAATTCACAGCAGCAAAGTGTGGGAGGGAACGCCCGGATCCTTCAATATTCCAGGGAATACACGTGGAATTTATGTCTCCATACCTGTGTCTCTGTCATGTTTAAAATACTAATGTTACATGAGTCAACTCTGTCCTAAGTGTCCCATTGCTGTGGGGACATAAAATGGCCACTGTGAACAAACCTAAAATGGCTGCCTGGTGTTTGTAGACTAGATTCTCAGAGGAAGAGAGACAGGGAGAGAGGGAAAGAGAGCTGGGTAAGCGAGTGAGATAGAGAGAGGAGATGAAGCGATAAAAAAGGGTTGAGGTGAGAGAGAGAGATGAAGAGAGGGGAGCGAGTGTAGGGTAAAGATATGGGGTGAGATTGAGAAACAGAGAAATATATAGGGTGGCAGAGAGATGGGGTGGGAGAGGGAGAGAAGGAACGAGACAGGGTGAGAGAAAGAGAAAGTGTAGGGGGAAACTGAAAATGATCATAAATTTGTTAACTTTATTGAGTATAAAGAACAATATCCTGTGAGACATCCCTTCTCCATCTTTAAATTAGGAGAGCTATTAAACAACTTTAAAATGGGGGGAGACCCCTTCCTCAATTTGTGATGTGGAATTGCTGGAATCTAATCGAGGGGTTCGGGGTGGTTTATATATAGAATAACAGATACCCGGGAGTGAGTTACAGACTGGAATCTAATCGAGGGGTTCGGGTTGGTTTATATACAGATTAACAAATACCCTGGAGTGAGTTACAGACTGGAATCTAATCGCGGGGTTCGGGGTGGTTTATATATAGAATAACAGATACCCGGGAGTGAGTTACAGACTGGAATCTAATCGAGGACTTCAGGGGGTTTATTTATAGAATAACAGTTACCCGAAAGTGAGTTACAGACTGGAATCTAATCGAGGGGTTCAGGGGGTTTATATGTAGAATAATTGATTAGCGGGATTGAGTTACAGACTGGAATCTAATCGAGGGCTTCAGGGGGTTTATATGTAGAATCATTGATTCGCGGGATTGAGTTACAGGCTGGAATCTAATCGAGGGGTTCAGGTGGTTTATATGTAGAATAATTGATTCCCAGCCTTGTGTTACAGACTGGAATCTAATCGAGGGGTTCAGGGGATTTATATGTAGAATAATTGATTCGCGGGATTGAGTTACAGACTGGAATCTAATCGAGGGGTTCAGGGGGTTTATATGTAGAACAATTGATTCCCGGGAGTGAGTTAGACTGGAATCAAATCGTAGGTTTTGTGGTTGTTTATATATAGGAAAACAGATACCCGGGAGTGATTTTCAGGCTGGAATCTAATTGAGGTGTTCGTGGTGGTTTATATATAGAATAACAGATACCTGCGAGTGAGTTACAGACTGGAATCTAATCGAGGGGGTCGGGGTGGTTTATATATAGAATAACAGATACCCGGGAGTGAGTTACAGACTGGAATCTCATTGAGGGGTTCGGGGGATTTATATATAGAATAACAGATACCCGGGAGTGAGTTACAGACTGGAATCTCATCCTGGGTGTCGGGGGGGGGGTTTATACTTAGAATAACAGTTACCCGGGTGTGATTTACAGACTGGAATCAAATCGAGGGGTTTGGGGTGGTTTATATATAGAATAAGAGACACCCGGGAGTGAGTTACAGACTGGAATCTAATCGAGGGGGTCGGGGTGGTTTATATATAGAATAACAGATACCCGGGAGTGAGTTACAGACTGGAATCTCATTGAGGGGTTCGGGGGATTTATATATAGAATAACAGATACCCGGGTGTGATTTACAGACTGGAATCAAATCGAGGGGTTTGGGGTGGTTTATATATAGAATAAGAGACACCCGGGAGTGAGTTACAGACTGGAATCTAAAAGAGGGGTTTGGGGTGGTTTTTACATAGAATAACAGATACCCGGGAGTGAGTTACAGAACAGAATCTAATGGAGGGATTTGGAATGGTTTATACATAGAATAACACAAAGGGAGTGAGTTACAGAGTGGAATCTCATCGAGGGGTTCGGGGGTTTATATATAGAATAACAGTTACCCGGGAGTGAGTTACAGACTGGAATCTCATCGAGGGTTTCGGGGTGTTTATACATAGAATAACAGTACCCGGGACTGAGTTACAGACTGGAATCAAATCGAGGGGTTCGGGGTGGATTATATATAGAATCATAGATACCCGAGAGTATGTTAAAGATTGGAATCTAATCGAGGGGTTTGGGGAGTGTATATATAGAATAACAGATTCCCTGCAGTGAGTTACAGACTGGAATCTAATCGAGGTGTTCAGGGGGTTTATATGTAGAATAATTGATTCCCGGGAGTGAGTTACAGACTGGAATCTAATCGAGGGGTTTAGGGGTTTTAAATATAGAATCACAGATAACCAAGAGTGAGTTAGACTGGAATCAAATCGTAGGTTTTGTGGTGGTTTATATATAGGATAACAGATACCCGGGAGTGATTTTCAGGCTGGAATCTAATTGAGGTGTTCGTGGTGGTTTATATATAGAACAACAGATACCCGCGAGTGAGTTACAGACTGGAATATCATCGAGGGGTTCGGGGGATTTATATATAGAATAACAGATACCCGGGAATGAGTTACATACTGGAATCAAATCGAGGGGTTTGGGGAGGTTTATATAAGAATAACAGTTACCCGGGAGTGAGTTACAGACTGGAATCCAATCCAGGGGTATGGGGTGGTTTATATATAGAATAACAGACACCCGGGAGTGAGTTTCAGACTGGAATCTAATCGAGGGGTATGGGGTGGTTTACATATAGAATAAGAGACACCCAGGAGTGAGTTACAGACTGGAATCCAAAAGAGGGGGTTGGGGTGGTTTTTACATAGAATAACAGACACCCGGGAGTGAGGTGCAGACTGGAATCTAATTGAGGGGTTGGAGTGGTTTATATTTTGAATAACAGATACCCGGGAGTGAGTTACAGAACAGAATCTAATGGAGGGATTTGGGATGGTTTATACATAGAATAACATAATGGGAGTGAGTTACAGAGTGGAATCTCATCGAGGGGTTCGGGGTTTTTATATATAGAATAACAGTTTCCCGGGAGCGAGTTACAGACTGGAATCTCATCGAGGGGTTCGAGGTGGTTTATAATTATATAGAATAACAGATACCCGGGAGTGAGTTACAGACTGGAATCTCATCGAGGGGTTCGGGGCTTTTATATATAGAATAACAGTTACCCGGGAGTGAGTTACAGACTGGAATATAATCGAGGGGTTCAGAGGGTTTAAACATAGAATCATAGATACCCGAGAGTATGTTACAGACTGGAATCTAATCGAGGGGTTTGGGGTGGTGTATATATAGAACAACAGCTTCCCCGGAGTGAGTTACAGACTGGAATCTAATCGAGTGCTTCCGGGTGGTTTATATATAGAATAACAGATTCCCCGGAGTGAGTTACAGAGTAGAATCTAATCGAGTGGTTTTGGGAGGTTTATATGTAGAATAATTGATTCCCGGGTTTGAGTTACAGACTGGAATCTAATCGAGGGGTTCAGGGGGTTTATATGTAGAATAATTGATACCCGGGATTGAGTTACAGACTGGAATCTAAATAAAGGGTTCAGGTTGTTTATATAGAGAATAATAGATACCCGGGATTGAGTTACAGACTGGAATCTAATCGAGGGGTTCAGGGGGTTTATATATAGAATAATAGATACCCGGGATTGAGTTACAGACTGGAATCATGAACCGTTGAAAATATCATTTTTCTTGTGATGTGCTGAAGTGCAGGTTACAGAGGCTGATTCATGGAATGGGTAGTGTGAGTTTTTAATCAGCTTTATCCCAAATATCAAATTTAATTTCTGATTGGAACTGTCTGATGTTTTCTTAGTCTTGACACAAATGGATAGGGACTCTTTGGACCCTCACTGTTTGCAGCTTTTCACCATTTATAATGTAACCTGTTCCATCCTTTTTAAAGTGGGCAGCCACACATTTGCCTATAATGAAATCCATCTTTCACTATTTCACCCATTCACATAAGGTGTACATATCTCTTTGGAATTTGAAGTGCAGGTTACAGATTGGATTGGAACTTCCTGCTTTCTGAATCATTAGCCAAGTTTCACAGAGTTAAACATCAAAACTGACATTCTGAAACAGGAGAGGGCCCCACAACTTCAATTCTGTGATTCACTGGTATCTCATGATCTGTATCTTACAATATCTCTGCCCCCTTCATGTCTCTGAAGACTTGGGAAAGTGTTTCAGACATTGGGGAACCACTTCTGTCAACCGGGATATTTCCTTTGAAGCATTTCATTGTCTCGGGACATTTACAGTAAACGGCTTCTTCAAAGGACATCATTAAAATTCACTCTTTAATCATCCAAATCGTGTTGTCCATTCAGACTCCCTGGCCCTACATCCTATTGTTTCAAAGCTAACTTACATTTCACAATGTAGGAATGTGTGAATGCAAACACTTTCTTCACACGTTTCCACAATACTAAGGCTCACACTATTCAGGGTGAAATTTTCAAGACAACATTCATCAACTGACAGATTTCCAGCTCCAGCTAATTGTAGATTTTTATTTTTAATTTTGGGATAACAGGACTGAAATTGTACGGCATCCCAGTGTGAGATTTAAACACCTGTTTATTTCAATCTTTAGCTCAGGAATTCACATTAAAACATGCAGAGAATTGAAACCTTCCTCATACAGTTGCCTGTTTGTTCCAGTGTTGGTATATTCCCTCTTTCTCTTGCGTTTTCACTTGTCTGAAGAAATTGAATTGTTGACATTGGATAATCATCCCTTTCCCATGAAAATGTAAACTCCTGGGAAACTGCAACAGACACAATCTAATGCAGTGAACAAAATCCTGCACCTTTATTCATCAATCCCATTTCCTATCTCTGTAGAAACTCCCTTCCACTGACAGATTCTGAGATCCATACTCAATCTCAAAAACCACCACAGAAAAGTGACTGCTTATTTTAAACAGTGAATCTGAACTATTTGAAGTTCTGACTCAGTCACAGAATCGCAGAAATTTTGACTCTGTGGGATGAAAATTATCAGAATAACTTTGCAACATACAGGTAACCTGTAGTGACAGGTGGATACTTGTCTGTTCAAAAGGGATTCGATAAGATGCCTCACAAAGCTTGTTACTCAGGACAAGAGCTCATACATTCCCCTAATCTCCCCCCTCAGTTCCTCTCAGGATTTGATAATTTGATCAAGTCACCCCTGATGCTACTAAATTTCAGGGAATACAACCCGAGTTTGTGCAATCTCACTTTGCAATTTAACCCTTGGATTCCAGGTCTCATTCTGGCAAAGATGTGATGCACTCAAACTGTCTAAACTGTCCCTGGAGTGTCGGATTAACCCAGGTCACTCACATATACCCAGGTCAGGTTCAAGACTCACCTGTCTCACTCAAGAGGTTCCTGTGTCACTGGCCTTACTGTAGTCGGATGCCGCGTTGGGAGCAGGACAGGTAGACGGGATTAGGATGACTGCTCATGTGGAGGGTAAACACGACGAATCTATCAGAGAATCAGAACAGACCAGGGAGAATCAAACAAGTAAACTGATGTTCAATTTATTAGGCCTGATTTGTGGATTGTTGTTGTTTTGGGCGAGTATGTTGCCAACAAACACTCCCAGAGATGATGCAGCAGGGGCTAGATACAGAGTAAAGCTCCCTCTATACTGTCCCCATCAAACACTCCCAGGACAGGTACAGCACAGGGTTAGATACAGAGTAAAGCTCCCTCGATACTGTACCAATGAAACACTCCCAGGACAGGTACAGCACGGAGTTAGATACAGAGTAAAGCTCCCTCGATAATGTACCAATCAAACACTCCCTGGACAGGAACCGGACAGGGTTAGATACAGAGTAAAACTCCCTCTATACTCTCCCCATCAAACACTCCCAGGACTGGTACAGCACGGGGTTAAATACACAGTAAAGCTCCCCCTACACTTTGGACATCATACACTCCCAGGGCAGGTACACCACGGGGTTAGATACAGAATAAAATTCTCTCTACACTGTCTACATCAAACACTCCCAGGACTGGTACAGCTCAGGGTTAGATACAGAAAAAAGCTCCCTCTATACTGTCCCAATCGAACACTACCAGTACAGGTACAGCACGGGGTTAGATACAGAGTAAAGCTCCCTCTACACTGTCTACATCAAACACTCCCAGGACTGGTACAGCTCAGGGTTAGATACAGAGTAAAGCTCCCTCTATACTGTCCCCATCGTACACTCCCAGGTCTGGTACAGCACGGGTTTAGATACAGACTATAGCTCCCCCTACACTGTGCCCATCATACACTCCCAGGGCAGGTACAGTACGGGGTAAGATGCAGAGTAAATCTCCCCCTACACTGTGCCCATCATACACTCCCAGGGCAGGTACAGCACGGGGTTAGATACAGAGTAAAGCTCCCGCTAACCTGTCCCCATCAAACAGTCCCAGGACTGGTACTGCCCGGGGTAAGATACAGATTAAAGCTCCCTCTACACTGTCCCCATGAAGCACTCCCAGGGCAGGTACAGGACAGGGTTATATACAGAGTAAAGCTCTCTCTAAACTGTCCCCATCAAACCCTCCCAGGACAGGTACAGCACGGGGTTAAATACAGAGTAACGCTCCCTCTACACTGTCCCCATCAATCACTCCCAGGGCAGGTACAGCACGGTGTTAGACACAGAGTATATCTCCCTCTACACCGTCCCCATCAAACACTACCAGGACAGGTACAGCACAGGTTTAGATACAGAGTAAAGGTCCCTCTGCAATGTCCCCGTCAAACACTCCCTGGACAGGAACAGAACAGGGTTATATACAGAGCAAAGCTCCCTCGATACTGTCCTCATCAAACACTCCCAGGACAGGAACAGGACAGTGTTAGATAGAGTAAAGCTTCCTCTACACTTTCCCCATCAAACACTCCCAGGGCAGGAAAAGCACTGGGTTAGATACAGAGTAAAGCTCCCTCTACACTGTCTCAATCAAACACTCCCATGTCCGGTAGAGCACAGGGTTAGATACAGTGTAAACCTCCCTCTATACTCTCCCCATCAAACACTCCCTGGACTGGTACAGCACGGGGTTAGATACAGAGTAAAGCTCCCCCTACACTGTGCCCAACATACACTCCCAGGGCAGGTACAGCACGGGGTTAGATACAGAGTAAATTTCCCTCTAAGCTGTCCCCATCAAACACTCCCAGGACAGGTACAGCACGGGGTTAGATACAGAGTAAAGCTCCCTCGTTACTGTCCCCATCAAACACTCCAAGGATAGGTACAGCAAAAGGGTTAGATACAGAGTAAAGCTCCCTCTACACTGTGCCCATCAAACACTCCCAGAGCACGTACAGCATGGGGTTAGATATAGAGTAAAGCTCCCTCTACACTGTGTTCATCAAACACTCCCAGGATAGGTAAAGCACTGGGTTAGAATTAGAGTAAAGCTCCCTCTACACTGTTCCCATTAAACACTCCCAGAACAGGGTTAGATACAGAGTTAAGCTCCCTCTATACTGTCCCCATCAAACACTCCCAGGACAGGAACAGGACAGGGTTAGATACAGACTAAAGCTACCTCTACACTTTCCCCGTCAAACACTCCCAGGGCAGGTAAAGCACTGTTTTAGATACAGAGTAAAGCTCCCTCGAAACTGTCCCCATCAAACACTCCCTGGACAGGTACAGCACGGGGTTAGGTACAGAGTAAAGCTCCCTCGATACTGTCCCCATCAAACACTCCCAGGACAGGTACAGCATGGGGTTTGATACAGAGTAAAGCTCCCTCAACACTTGAGTTATGCTGTTAAAAAGCCTCATTCTCCTTTGAATTAGATTTCAAAATAAATACAGTGTTCAAATTAAAAGTTCATCAGCTGGAGAAAATGGAAAAGCTCCAATTATTTTTCAATGTGCCTGGGTATAAACAACATTGTCCTGTCATATCGTTTATCCATGGAATCTAATCGAGGGATTTTGGGGATTTATATACAGAACAACATACCCGGGAGTGAGTTACAGACTGGAATCTAATTGAGGGGTTCGGGGTAGTTTATGTATATAATAACAGATACCCGGGAGTGAGTTACAGACTGGAATATAATCGAGGGGTTCGGGGTGGATTATATACAGATTAACAGATAACCGGGACTGAGTTACAGACTGGAATCTAATCAAGGGGTTCGCGGTGGTTTATATACAGAATAACAGGTACCCGGGAGTGAGTTACAGACTGGAATCTCATCGAGAGTTTCGGGGGGTTTATACATAGAATAACAGTTACCCGGGTGTGAGCTACAGTCTGGAATCAAATCGAGCGTTTTGGGGTGGTTTATATATAGAACAACAGACACCCGGGAGTGAGTTACAGACTGGAATCTAAAATTGGGCATTGGGGTGGATTATATTTTGAATAACAGATACCCGGGAGTAAGTTACAGAACAGAATCTAATGGAGGGATTTGGAATGGTTTATACATAGAATAACACAACGGGAGTGAGTTACAGAGTGGAATCTAATCGAGGGGTTCAGGGGGTTTATATATAGAATAACAGATACCCGGGAATGAGTTACAGACTGGAATCTAATCAAGGGGTTCGGGCTGGTTTATATATAGAATAACAGATTCCCGGGAGTGAGGTACAGACTGGAATCTAATCGAGGGGTTCAGGGTGTTTATACATAGAATAATAGATACCCGGGATTGAGTAACAGACTGGAATCTAATCGAGGGGTTTGGGGTTTTATATATAGAATAATAGATACCCGCGATTGAGTAACAGGCTGGAATCTAATCGAGGAGGCCAGTCAGACCATCAAACTACTTTCGACACTCTGCAAGGAAAGTTTCACTGGTCTCACTCGTCCGTCCTTTCCCCGAAACCCTGAAAATATTTTCCCTTCAGATTCACACCCAAAATTTGCTGAAAAGGGAAATTGGGGATGGTGGGGAGAGGGGGAGGCTGATGGAGTGAGAGAGAGAGTGAGAGAGAGAGAGAGGCAGAGAGATGGTGAGAGAGAGACAGATTGAGATAGAGAAAGAGAGACAAAACTCGTGAAGAGAGAGAGAGATACAGGGCGAGATAGAGAGAGGGGCAGGGTGTTGTAGTGAGAGATAGACAGTGAAAAGCGAGGCGAGAAAGAGAGCGATGGAGAAAGAGACAGGCGTGAGAGAGAACGAATGTGACAGAGAGACAGTGGCAGAGCGAGGGAGAGAGAGAGCGACAGAGAGAGGTGGTGACAGGGATAGAGACGGGGCGATAGAGAGAGGGTCAGAGAATGACAGAGATAGAGTGAGAGACAGAGAGAGAGGGTGAAGGGCAGAGAGATGGGGTGAGAGAGAGAGGGAAATAGTGACAGTGAGATGGGGTGAGAAAGAAAGAGAGAGGGCGCGAGATAGAGAGGGAAATAGTGAGAGTGAGATGGGGTGAGAAAGAAAGAGAGAGAGGGCGAGAGAGAGGGTCAGAGAATGACAGAGAGATGAAATGATAGACAGAGAGGGTGAAGGGGAGAGAGATGGGGAGAGAGAGAGGGAGATAGCGACAATGAGATGGGCTGAGGGAGAAATAGAGAGAGGGCGAGGGAGAGAGATAGAGAGAGGCGATTGAGTGAATGAAAAATGGGTGGGGTGAGGGAGAGGCAGAGAGAGGGGAGTGAGTGTCCGAAATAGCGATGGGATGAGAGAGATCCTCAGAGAGACGAGTCGAGGGAAGGAAAAAGCGGTAGGGAGAGAGAGACCTGATGAAATGGAGCGAGAACCATTCTCAATATTTAAAATGGAGGCAGATAACTTCTCCACCGTTAAAACGGAGGGAGTTCCCTTTTCAATCTTTAAAATGGAGGGAGATATCTGTGTCTCTGTCACGTTGAAAGTACTAATTTTCCATTCGTGAGGAGTCAAATCTGTCCTAAATGTCCCATTCCTGTGGGGACATAAAATGGCCACTGGGAACAAACCTAACATGTCTGCCTGGTGTTTGTAGACTAGATTCTCAGAGGAAGAGAGGCAGGGAGAGAAGACACAGATCGAGTGAATGAGAAATAGAGACTCTCAGACCAAGTGGGTGACTGAGAGCCAGACAGTGAATAAAGGATATTGGTCATAGCACATGGAAAGAGCAAGAGGCCATTTAACCCTCCAACCCTGTTCCGACATTCAATGAGATCCAGGCTGATGTGTGATTGAACCCCTTGGTCTCATATCTCTGCAGCGTGTTAGCTAACAGAAATCTATCAGCCTCAGTTTTAAACATGGACTAGTGGTTCAGCATCAATTTCCGTTCATGTGAGAGAGATCCAAACTAATACCACACTTGGTGTTTTAAAGTGTTTCTTAGTTTCTCTCCTGAAATTCTAAAATTCTAAACATAGTTGAAAAACCATGGCCTCAAGGCCCAGACTCCCCAAACTGGCGGGAATAGTTAGTCTTTTTCAAACCTCTACTTCCATTATTATCCTGAAATATTTCATCAAATCACCCCCTCACCTAAATTCCAGTGTAAAGCTTCATCTACACTGTTCAACAAACACACCCAAACCATATACAGTATGGGGTTCGATAGAGAGTAACATTCCCTCTGCTCTGTCCCATCAAACAGGCCCAGGGAAGGGGCAGCACAGGGTTAGATACCAAGTAAAGACAGGGCCTATTGAGTGATAAACAGAGTTTCTCCATCTTTAAAATGGAGGGAGATATCTGTGTCTCTGTCACGTTGAAAGGACTAATTTACCATTCGTGAGTAGTCAACTCTGTCATAAATGTCCCAGTGCTGTGGGCACATAAAATGGCCACTGTGAACAAACCTAAAATGGACACCTGGAGTTTGGGGATTTTTCTTACAGAATCTGAGAGGGGGAGAGAGAGAGAGAGAGAGAGAGAGAGAGAGAGCAGACGCGGAATGAGGGAATGTTAAAGAGAGAGACACAGAGTGAGAGGGGATGAACAGGCAGACGATCAAAGAATGATATCGGTCATAACATTGGGACATTTCTGACCGAGTTGAATTATGGCAAACTAGTGGCATTCTATCCTATTATCTTAAATTGTTAATAAATACTGAGAAACAGACACAGACACGGGCTTTGCAGCAGCAGAAAGAATGTGAATCATTCCATCCCGGGGGTTTTTACTTCCAGATTCAGTTTTAGAAAATTCAGAATTCAAATTCACAGCAGCAAAGTGTGGGACTGAACCCCCGGATCCTTCAATATTCCAGGGAATACACATGGAATTTATGTCTCCATACCTGTGTCTCTGTCACGTTTAAAATACTAATGTTACATGAGTCAACTCTGTCCTAAATGTCCCATTGCTGTTGGGACATAAAATGGCCACTGTGAACAAACCTAAAATGGCTGCCTGGTGTTTGTAGACTAGATTCTCAGAGGAAGAGAGACAGGGAGAGAAGACACAGATCGAGTGAATGAGAAATAGAGACTCTCAGACCAAGTGGGTGACTGAGAGCCAGACAGTGAATAAAGGATATTGGTCATAGCACATGGAAAGAGCAAGAGGCCATTTAACCCTCCAACCCTGTTCTGACATTCAATGCGATCCTAGTTTTTATGTGTGTGTGCCTGCGTCTATGAAAAAGTAAATATCTGTGCAAGTGTGTGCGTGTTTTTGTGTGTACATGAGAGAGAGAGAATGTATATATGTGTGTGTGTGTGAGAGAGCGTGTATGTGTGTGAGTTGGTGTGTGTGTGTGTGTTTGTGTGTGAGGAAGAATATATGTGTGTGTGAGATTGTGTGTGTTTGCGTGTATGAGAATGAATAGATCTACGAGTCTGTGTGTGAATCGGTGAGATAGAGAATCAGTGTCTGTGTGAGAGAGGATGTGTGTGCGTTTGAGAATACATCTGTGTGATTGTGACTATGTCTGTGTGAGCATGTGTATGAGAAAGAATATGTCTTTGTGAGTGTGTGAGAGAGAGTGTGTGTCTATGAGGAATAATATATCTGTGTAGCGTGAGTGTGAGAGAGAATGTGTGTGTGTATGTATGTGTGAAATAGAGAATATATGTGCGTGAGTGTGTCTGTGTGTGAGAGGATGTGTGTGTGTGTCTGCGTTTATGAGAAAGAATATATCTGTGCAATTGTGTGTTTGTGTGTTTGAGAGCGTTTGTGTCCAAATTGAAATGTAGTGGATTCCTTCCACATCATTAAAATGGAGGGGGATCCCTTCCCCATTTTAAATTGTACGGAGATCCCTTCTATATATTTTAAATGGAGGGCGACACCTCCTACATCTTAAAAATAGAGTGAGGTCCCTTTTCCATCTTTAAAATGTTGGTAGATCCCTTCTCCGTCATTAAAATGGAGGGAGATGTTTTCTCAATCTTTAAAATTGAGGTAGATCCCTTCTCCGTCTTTAAAATGCAGGGATATCTCTGTCATAGAGTCACAGAGGTCAACAGCACAGAAAAAGGCCTTTTGGCCCATCAAGTCTGTGCCGATCGAACAAGAACCTAACAATTCTAATCCTATTTTACAGCACTAGGCCCACAGCCTTCTATGCCAAGGCATCGCAAGTGCACATCCAAATATTCTTAAATGTTATGAGGGTTTCTGCCTCTAACCCCCTTTCAGGCAGTGAGTTCCAGATTCCCACCACCCTCTGGGTGAAAAAATCCTTCCCTACTTCCCCTCTAACCCTCCTGCCCCCTGCCTTAAATCTATGCTCCGTGGTTATTGTTCCCTCCACCAAGGGGAAAAGTTCCTTCCTCTCTACCCTATCAATGCCCCTCATTATTTTATTCACCTCAATCATGTCCTTCCTCAATCTCCTCTGCTCATGGGAAAATAATCCAAGTCTATCCTATCTCTCCTCATATCTTACATTCTCCAGCCCAGGCAACATCCTGGTAAATCTCCTCTGCTCTCTCTCTAGTGCAATCACATCCTTCCTACAATGCGGACTCCAGAACTACACGCAATACTCTAGCTGTGGCCTAACCAGCGTTTTATGCAGTTCCAGCATGACTTCCCTGCTCTTATATTCTATGTCTCGGCTAATAAAGGAAAGTATCTCATATGCCTTCTTAAACACCTTATTTACCTGTCCCACTACCTTAAGGGACCAGTGGACATACACACCAAGGTCTCTCTAATGCGCATTAGATCCCAGGGTCCTACCATTCATCATATATTCCTGTGCCTTGTGTGTCCTGCCCAAGTGCATCACCTCACACTTATCCGGATTAAAGTCCTTGAACCACTGACCAGTCCGTCTATATCCGCCTGTAATCTAAGGCTCTCCTCCTCACTATTTACCACACCACCAATTATCGTGTCATCCACAAACTTGCTGATCAACCCTCCTACATTGAAGTCTAAATTGTTTATACGTACCACACACAGCAAGGGACCCAACACCGACCCCAGGGGAACCCCACTGGACACAGGGATTCAGTCACAAAAACACCCCTTGACCATCACCCTCTGCTTCCTGCCACTCAGCCAATTCTGGATCCAAATTGAAAAATTGCCTTGGATCCCATGGGATCTTACCTTCGCTTTCGTTCTCCCTTGTGGGACCTTACCAAAAGCCTTGCTTATGTCCCACTAGGCTACGTCTTCTCCATCTTTAAAGTGGAGGAAGATCCATTCCCGTCTTTAAAATGGAGGGAGATCCATTGCCCAACTTGTGATGTGGAGGTGCTGGAACCTACAATGGAGGAAAGAGTGAAGCTTATTCGAGAATGAAATGTTAACCTGCGTGTGTAACACAGAAAGTTTACAACACAGAAGGAGGACATTCAGCCCATCAATCTACTTTCGACACTCTGCAAGGAAAATTTCACTGGTCTCACTCGTCTGCCCTTTCCCCAAAATTATTATAATTGTTATTGAAGGTTGTTGCTCAGAAGCCAATGAAGACAAGGACAAGGCCAATTGTGTGAGGCATTTCGCATCATCTCTGACCTTATGAGGAAAGGATTCTGATTTTCTTATTAGGAAAGGTTGGACAGGCTGGGCTTGTATCCATTGGAGTTTAGAATTTGGAGAGGTGATCTTAGTGAAAGATGTAAGTTGCTGAGGGGTCTTAACAGGGTGGATGTGGAGAAGATGTTTCCCCTTGTGGGAGAGTTTGGAACTAGGGGCGAAGTTTAAAACTATTTTCAAACAATTTAAAAAATGGATGCTAAGCTCCAATTCACACTCAGTGATGCAGTCTATAAAAAAAGGGAATTATTTAAAAAGATCTGAAAATGTCTACAAAACACAGCACACCTCAAATGAAGCTGATTCCAACATCAAACACAGAAGGAGTGTAAATCTCAATTCCATCCCACGTAATCACACTGCCCCGGGAATCATATCCTTCCTATAGTGTGGCTCCCAGGACTGTACACAATACTCCATCTGAGGTCTAACTAGCGTCTTATATAAATTCAGCATAACCTCCCTGCTCTTGTACTCTAAGCCCCTATTAGTAAAGCCCAGGATACAATCTGCTTTATGAACCACTCGCTCAACCTGTCCTGCCACCTTCAATGAAATATGCACATCTTCACCCAGGTCTTTCTGCTCCTGCACCCCCTTCAAAATTACACCCCTAATTTTGTTTTTCATGTCCATGTTTCTCCTACCAAAATGCATCACATCAAACGTCTCCACATTGAACATCATTGGCCACCTATCTGCCCACTCTCCCAACTTGTAAATGTCCTTTTGATGCTCTACACTGTCCCCCTCTCTGTTTATCATTCTCCCAAGTTTTGTGCCATCCACAAACTCTGAAATGGTCCCCTGCACACCAATATCTCAATCATTTATATACAGCAGGGAAATCCAGGGTTCCAATACTGACCCCTGGGGAACTCCACTACAATCCTACATCCAGCCGGAAAAATTCCCATGAACCATTACTCTCTGTTTTCCTGGGAGAGAAAGAGAGAGAGAGAGATAGACGGAGAGATAGATTGGATGAAAGAGGTACAGAGATAGAAAGAGAGCAACAGAGAGACAAGGCGAAAGGGAGAGATATGGCAGCGACAGAGAGAGTAGCAGAGCAACAGAGATAAGTACTGAGTGAGAGAGAGAGAGAAAGACGGAACGACAGATAGAGAGACAGAGCGGCAGAGAGACAGGGTGAGAGGGAAAGAGAGCTGGGTAAGCGAGTGAAATAGAGAGGGGAGATCGAGCGAAAGAAAAAGGGATGAGTTGAGAGAGAGAGATGAAGAGAGGGGAGCGAGTGTAAGGTAAAGATATGGGGTGAGAGAGAGAAACAGAGAAATGTATAGAGTGGCAGAGAGATGGGGTGGGAGAGGGAGAGAAGGAATGAGATAGGATGAGAGAAAGAGAAAGTGTAGGCGGAATCTGAAAATGTTCAAAAATTTGTTAACATTATTGAGTGTAAAGGACAATATCCTGTGAGACATCCCTTCTCCATCTTTAAATTAGAGGGAGAGCCTTTAACCAACTTTAAAATGGGGGGGACCCCTTCCGCAACTTGTGATGTGGAAGTGCTGGAATCTAATCGAGGGGTTCGGGGTGGTTTATATATAGAATAACATACCCGGGAGTGAGTTACAGACTGGAATCTAATCGAGGGGTTCGGGGTGGTTTAAAATAGAATAACAGATACCCGGGAGTGAGTTACAGACTGGAATCTAATTGAGGGGTTCGGGGTGGTTTAAAATAGAATAACATACCCGGGAGTGAGTTACAGACTGGAATCTAATCGAGGGGTTCGGGGTGGTTTATATATAGAATAACATACCCGGGAGTGAGTTACAGACTGGAATCTAATCGAGGGGTTCGGGGTGGTTTATATGTAGAATAACATACCCGGGAGTGAGTTAAAGACTGGAATCTAATCGAGGGGTTCAGCGGGTTGAAATATAGAATAACAGATACCCAGAAGTGAGTTACAGACTGGAATCTAATCGAGGGGTTCGGGGTGGTATATATACAGAATAACAGATACCTGGGAGTGAGTTACAGACTGGAATCTAATCGAGGGGTTCCGGGGGTTTATATATAGAATAACAGATACCCGGGAGTGAGTTACAGACTGGAATCTAATCGAGGGGTTAGGGGTGGTTTATATATAGAATAACAGATACCCGGGAGTATGTTACAGACTGGAATCTAATCGAGGGGTTCGGGGTGGTTTATATATAGAATAACAGATACCCGGGAGTGAGTTACAGACTAGATTCTAATTGAGTAGAGTGGGGTGTATTTATATAGGCTAACAGATACCCGGGAGTGAGTTACAGATTAGAATCTAATAGACGTTTTCGGGATGGTTTAAATATAGATAATCAGATAGGTGAGAATGAGTTACAGACTGGAATCTAATCGAGGTGTTCAGGGGGTTTAAATATAGAATCACAGATAACCAAGAGTGAGTATGACTGGAATCAAATCGAAGGTTTTGTGGTGGTTTATATATAGAATAACAGATACCCGGGAGTGAGTTACAGACTGGAATCAAATCGAGGTGTTCGAGGTGGTTTATATATAGAATAACAGAGACCCGCGAGTGAGTTACAGACTGGAATCTAATAGAGGTGTTTGGTGGGTTTATATATAGAATCACTGATGGAGGAGAGTGAGTTACAAGCTGAAATCTAATCGAGAGATTCGGGGTTTAATTTATACAATCACAGATGCCCGAGATTGAGTTACAGACTGGAATCTAATTGAGGGGTTTGAGGGTTTTATAGATACAATCACAGATTCCCGAGATGAAGTTACAGACTGGAATCAATTCGAGAGGTTTGGGGGATTTATATATAGAATAACAGATACCCGGGAGTGAGTTAGAAAATGGAATCTAATCGAGGGGTTCGGGGTTGTTTATATATAGAATAACAGATACCCGGGAATGAGTTACAGACTGGAATCTAATCGCGGGGTTCGGGGTGGATTATATATGGAATAGCAGATACCCGGGATTGAGTTATAGGCTGGATTCTAATCGAGGGGTTCGGTGGGTTCATATTTAGTATATCAGAAACCCGGCAGTGAGTTACAGACTGGAATCTTATCGAGGGGTTCGGGGGGTTTATATATAGAATAATAGATACCTGGGAGTGAGTTACAGACTGGAATCTAATCGAGGGATTCGGGGTGGATTATATATAGAATAACATACCCGTGAGTGAGTTACAGACTGGAATCTAATCGTGGGGTTCAGGGGGTTTATATATAGAATAACAGATACCCGGGAGTGAGTTACAGACTGGAATCTAATCAAGGGGTTCGGGGTGGATTATATACAGAATAATAGATACCCAGGAGTGAGTTACAGACTGGAATCTAATCGTGGGTTTCAGGGGGTTTATTTATATAGTAACAGATACCCGGGAGTGAGTTACAGACTGGAATCTAATCAAGGGGTTCGGGGTGGTTTATATATAGAATAACAGATACCCGGGAGTGAGTTACAGACTGGAATCTAATCAAGGGGTTCGGGGTGGTTTATATATAGAATAACAGATTCCCGGGAGTGAGTTACAGGCTGGAATCTAATCGAGGGGTTCAGGGGCTTTATATATGGAATAACAGATAACCGGGAGTGAGTTACAGACTGGAATCTAATCGAGGGGTTCGGGGTGGATTATATACAGAATAACAGATACCTGGGAGTGAGTTACAGGCTGGAATCTAATCGAGGGGTTCGGGGTGGTTTATATATAGAATAACATATACCCGGGAGGGAGTTACAGACTGGAATCTAATCGAGGGGTTCGGGGTGGTTTATATATAGAATAACAGATTCCCGGGATTGAGTTACAGGCTGGAATCTAATCGAAGGGTTCGTTGGGTTCATATTTAGTATAACAGATACCCGGGAGTGAGTTACAGACTTGAATCTAATCGAGGGGTTCAGGGGGTTTATATATAGAATAATAGATATCCGCGATTGAGTTACAGACTGGAATCTAATCGAGGGGTTCAGGGGATTTATATATAGAATAACAGATACCTCCGATTGAGTAATAGACTGGTATCTAATCGAAGAGGCCATTCAGCCCATCAAACTACTTTCGACACTCTGCAAGGAAAGTTTCACTGGTCTGACTCGTCCGCCCTTTCCCCGAAACCCTGAGAATATTTTCCCTTCAGCTTCACACCCAAAATTTGCTGAAAAGGGAAATTGAGGATGGTGGGGAGAGGGGGAGGCTGATGGAGTGAGAGAGAGAGTGAGAGAGAGAGAGAGCGGGAAATAGTGAGAGTGAGATGGGGTGAGAAAGAAAGAGAGAGAGGGCGAGAGAGAGAGGGTCAGAGAATGACAGTGAGATAAAATGAAAGACAGAGAGGGTGAAGGGGAGAGAGATGGGGCGAGAGAGAGGGAGATAGCGACAATGAGATGGGCTGAGGGAGAAAGAGAGAGAGGGCGAGAAAGAGAGATAGAGAGAGGCGATTGAATGAAAGAAAAATGGGTGGGGTGAGGGAGAGGCAGAGAGAGGGGAATGAGTGTCCGAAATAGCGATGGGATGAGAGAGATCCTCAGAGAGACGAGTCGAGGGAAGGAAAAAGCGGTAGGGAGAGAGAGACCTGACGAAATGGGGCGAGAACCATTCTCAATATTTAAAATGGAGGCAGATAACTTCTCCACCGTTAAAACGGAGGGAGTTCCCTTTTCAATCTTTAAAATGGAGGGAGATATCTGTGTCTCTGTCACGTTGAAAGTACTAATTTTCCATTCGTGAGGAGTCAAATCTGTCCTAAATGTCCCATTCCTGTGGGGACATAAAATGGCCACTGGGAACAAACCTAAAATGTCTGCCTGGTGTTTGTAGACTAGATTCTCAGAGGAAGAGAGCCAGGGAGAGAAGACACAGATCGAGTGAATGAGAAATAGAGACTCTCAGACCAAGTGGGTGACTGAGAGCCAGACAGTGAATAAAGGATATTGGTCATAGCACATGGAAAGAGCAAGAGGCCATTTAACCCTCCAACCCTGTTCCGACATTCAATGAGATCCTGGCTGATCTGTGATTGAAGCCCTTGGTCTCACATCTCTGCAGCGTGTTAGCTAACAGAAATCTATCAGCCTCAGTTTTAAACATGGACTAGTGGCTCAGCATCAATTTCTGTTCATGTGAGAGAGATCCAAACTAATACCACACTTGGCGTTTTAAAGTGTTTCTTAGTTTCTCTCCTGAAATTCTAAAATTCTAAACATAGTTGAAAAACCATGGCCTCAAGGCCCAGACTCCCCAAACCGGCGGGAATAGTTAGTCTTTTTCAAACCTCCACTTGCATTATTATCCTGAAATATTGCATCAAATCACCCCCTCACCTAAATTCCAGTGTAAAGCTTCATCCACACTGTTCAACAAACACACACAAACCATATACAGTATGGGGTTCGATAGAGAGTAACATTCCCTCTGCTCTGTCCCATCAAACAGGCCCAGGGAAGGGGCAGCACAGGGTTAGATACCAAGTAAAGACAGGGCCTATTGAGTGATAAACAGAATTTCTCCATCTTTAAAATGGAGGGAGATATCTGTGTCTCTGTCACGTTGAAAGGACTAATTTACCATTCGTGAGGAGTCAACTCTGTCATAAATGTCCCAGTGCTGTGGGCACATAAAATGGCCACTGTGAACAAACCTAAAATGGCTGCCTGGAGTTTGGGGATTTTTCTTACAGAATCTGAGAGAGGGAGAGAGAGAGAGAGAGAGCAGATGCAGAATGAGGGAATGTTAAAGAGAGAGACACAGAGTGAGAGGGGATGAACAGGCAGACGATGAAAGAATGATATCGGTCATAACATTGGGACATTTCTGACTGAGTTGAATTATGGCAAACTAGTGGCATTCTATCCTATTATCTTAAATTGTTAATAAATACTGAGAAACAGACACAGACACGGGCTTTGCAGCAGCAGAAAGAATGTGAATCATTCCATCCCGGGGGTTTTTACTTCCAGATTCAGTTTTAGAAAATTCAGAATTCAATTTCACAGCAGCAAAGTGTGGGACTGAACGCCCGGATCCTCCACTATTCCAGGGAATACACGTGGAATTTATGTCTCCATACCTGTGTCTCTGTCACGTTTAAAATATTAATGTTACATGAGTCAACTCTGTCCTAAGTGTCCCATTGCTATGGGGACATAAAATGGCCACTGTGAACAAACCTAAAATGGCTGCCTGGTGTTTGTAGTCTAGATTCTCAGAGGAAGAGAGACAGGGAGAGAGGGAAAGAGAGCTGGGTAAGCGAGTGAGATAGAGAGAGGAGATCAAGCGATAAAAAAGGGATGAGGTGAGAGAGAGAGATGAAGAGAGGGGAGCGAGTGTAGGGTAAAGATATGGGGTGAGAGAGAGAAACAGAGAAATATATAGGGTGGCAGAGAAATGGGGTGGGAGAGGGAGAGAAGGAACGAGAAAGGGTAAGAGAAAGAGAAAGTGTAGGGGGAAACTGAAAATGTTCAAAAATTTGTTAACATTATTGTGTAAAGAACAATATCCTGTGAGACATCCCTTCTCCATCTTTAAATTAGAGGGAGAGCCTTTAACCAACTTTAAAATGGGGGGGACCCCTTCCTCAATTTGTGATGTGGAAGTGCTGGAATCTAATAGAGGGGTTCGGGGTGGTTTATATATAGAAAAACATACCCGGGAGTGAGTTGCAGACTGGAATCTAATCGAGGGGTTCGGGGTGGTTTATATACAGAATAACAAATACCAGGGAGTGACTTACAGACTGGAATCTAATCGAGGGGTTCGAGTTGGTTTATATATAGAAAAACATACCCGGGAGTGAGTTGCAGACTGGAATCTAATCGAGGGGTTCGGGTTGGTTTATATATAGAATAACAGATACTCGGGAGTGAGTTACAGACTGGAATCTAATCGAGGGGTTCGGGGTGGTTTATATACAGAATAACAAATACCAGGGAGTGACTTACAGACTGGAATCTAATCGAGGGGTTCGAGTTGGTTTATATATAGAATAACAGATGCCCGGGAGTGAGTTACAGACTGGAATCTAATCGAGGGGTTTGGGGTGGTTTATATATAGAATAACAGATGCCCGGGAGTGAGTTACAGGCTGAATCTAATCGAGGGGTTCGGGGTGGATTATATATAGAATAACAGATACCCGGGAGTGAGTTACAGGCTGGAATCTAATCGAGGGGTACAGGGGGTTTAGAATAACAGATATCCGGGAGTGAGTTACAGACTGGAATCAAATCGAGGGGTTCAGGGGGTTTATATATAGAATAACAGATATCCGGAAGTGAGTTAGCGACTGGAATCTAATCGAAGAGGCCATTCAGCCCATCAAACTACTTTCGACACTCTGCAAGGAAAGTTTAACTGGTCTCACTCATCCGCCCTTTCCCCGAAACCCTGAAAATATTTTCCCTTCAGCTTCACACCCAAAATTTGCTGAAAAGGGAAATTGGGGATGGTGGGGAGAGGGGGAGGCTGATGGAGTGAGAGAGAGAGAGAGGCAGAGAGATGGTGAGAGAGAGACAGATTGAGATAGAGAGAGAGAGACAAAACTCGCCAAGAGAGAGAGAGAGACAGGGCGAGCAAGAGAGAGGGGCAGGGTGTTGTAGTGAGAGAGAGACAGTGAAAGGCGAGGCGAGAAAGAGAGCGATGGAGAAAGAGACAGGCTTATCTTAAACAGTTAATAAATACTGAGAAACAGACACAGACACGGGCTTTGTAGAAGCAGAATGAATGTGAATCATTCCATCCCGGGGGTTTTTACTTCCAGATTCAGTAATAGAAAATTCAGAATTCAAATTCACAGCTGCAAGGTGTGGGACTGAACGCCCAGATCCTTCAATATTCTAGGGAATACACAGCGAATTCATGTCTCCATACCTGTGTCTCTGTCACGTTTAAAATACTAATGTTACATGAGTCAACTCTGTCCTAAATGTCCCATTGCTGTGGGGACATAAAATGGCCACTGTGAACAAACCTAACATGTCTGCCTGGTGTTTGTAGACTAGATTCTCAGAGGAAGAGAGACAGGGAGAGAAGACACAGATCGAGTGAATGAGAAATAGAGACTCTCAGACCAAGTGGGTGACTGAGAGCCAGACAGTGAATAAAGGATATTGGTCATAGCACATGGAAAGAGCAAGAGGCCATTTAACCCTCCAACCCTGTTCCGACATTCAATGAGATCCTGGCTGATCTGTGATTGAAGCCCTTGGTCTCACATCTCTGCAGCGTGTTAGCTAACAGAAATCTATCAGCCTCAGTTTTAAACATGGAATAGTGGCTCAGCATCAATTTCCGTTCATGTGAGAGGGATCCAAACTAATACCACACTTGGCGTTTTAAAGTGTTTCTTAGTTTCTCTCCTGAAATTCTAAAATTCTAAACATAGTTGAAAAACCATGACCCCAAGGCCCAGACTCCCCAAACCAGCGGGAATAGTTAGTCTTTTTCAAACCTCCACTTGCATTATTATCCTGAAATATTGCATCAAATCACCCCCTCACCTAAATTCCAGTGTAAAGCTTCATCCACACTGTTCAACAAACACACCCAAACCAAATACAGTATGGGGTTCGATAGAGAGTAACATTCCCTCTGCTCTGTCCCATCAAACAGGCCCAGGGAAGGGGCAACACAGGGTTAGATACCAAGTAAAGACAGGGCCTATTGAGTGATAAACAGAATTTCTCCATCTTTAAAATGGAGGGAGATATCTGTGTCTCTGTCACGTTGAAAGGACTAATTTACCATTCGTGAGGAGTCAACTCTGTCATAAATGTCCCAGTGCTGTGGGAACATAAAATGGCCACTGTGAACAAACCTAAAATGGCTGCCTGGTGTTTGGGGATTTTTCTTACAGAATCTGAGAGAGGGAGAGAGAGAGAGAGAGAGAGCAGATGCGGAATGAGGGAATGTTAAAGAGAGAGACACAGAGTGAGAGGGGATGAACAGGCAGACGATGAAAGATTGATATCGGTCATAACATTGGGACATTTCTGACTGAGTTGAATTATGGCAAACTAGTGGCATTCTATCCTATTATCTTAAATTGTTAATAAATACTGAGAAACAGACACAGACACGGGCTTTGCAGCAGCAGAAAGAATGTGAATCATTCCATCCCGGGGGTTTTTACTTCCAGATTCAGTTTTAGAAAATTCAGAATTCAAATTCACAGCAGCAAAGTGTGGGACTGAACGCCCGGATCCTCCACTATTCCAGGGAATACACGTGGAATTTATGTCTCCATACCTGTGTCTCTGTCACGTTTAAAATATTAATGTTACATGAGTCAACTCTGTCCTAAATGTCCCATTGCTGTGGGGACATAAAATGGCCACTGTGAACAAACCTAAAATGGCTGCCTGGTGTTTGTAGTCTAGATTCTCAGAGGAAGAGAGACAGGGAGAGAGGGAAAGAGAGCTGGGTAAGCGAGTGAGATAGAGAGAGGAGATCAAGCGATAAAAAAGGGATGAGTTGAGAGAGAGAGATGAAGAGAGGGGAGCGAGTGTAGGGTAAAGATATGGGGTGAGAGAGAGAAACAGAGAAATATATAGGGTGGCAGAGAGATGGGGTGGGAGAGGGAGAAAAGGAACGAGACAGGGTAAGAGAAAGAGAAAGTGTAGGGGGAAGCTGAAAATGTTCAAAAATTTGTTAACATTATTGTGTAAAGAACAATATCCTGTGAGACATCCCTTCTCCATCTTTAAATTAGAGGGAGAGCCTTTAACCAACTTTAAAATGGGGGGGACCCCTTCCTCAATTTGTGATGTGGAAGTGCTGGAATCTAATAGAGGGGTTCGGGGTGGTTTATATATAGAAAAACATACCCGGGAGTGAGTTGCAGACTGGAATCTAATCGAGGGGTTCGGGGTGGTTTATATACAGAATAACAAATACCAGGGAGTGACTTACAGACTGGAATCTAATCGAGGGGTTCGAGTTGGTTTATATATAGAATAACAGATGCCCGGGAGTGAGTTACAGACTGGAATCTAATCGAGGGGTTTGGGGTGGTTTATATATAGAATAACAGATGCCCGGGAGTGAGTTACAGGCTGAATCTAATCGAGGGGTTCGGGGTGGATTATATATAGAATAACAGATACCCGGGAGTGAGTTACAGGCTGGAATCTAATCGAGGGGTACAGGGGGTTTATCTATAGAATAACAGATATCCGGGAGTGAGTTACAAACTGGAATCAAATCGAGGGGTTCAGGGGGTTTATATATAGAATAACAGATATCCGGAAGTGAGTTAGCGACTGGAATCTAATCGAAGAGGCCATTCAGCCCATCAAACTACTTTTGACACTCTGCAAGGAAAGTTTAACTGGTCTCACTCATCCGCCCTTTCCCCGAAAGCCTGAAAATATTTTCCCTTCAGCTTCACACCCAAAATTTGCTGAAAAGGGAAATTGGGGATGGTGGGGAGAGGGGGAGGCTGATGGAGTGAGAGAGAGAGAGAGGCAGAGAGATGGTGAGAGAGAGACAGATTGAGATAGAGAGAGAGAGACAAAACTCGCCAAGAGAGAGAGAGAGACAGGGCGAGCAAGAGAGAGGGGCAGGGTGTTGTAGTGAGAGAGAGACAGTGAAAGGCGAGGCGAGAAAGAGAGCGATGGAGAAAGAGACAGGCTTATCTTAAATAGTTAATAAATACTGAGAAACAGACACAGACACGGGCTTTGTAGAAGCAGAATGAATGTGAATCATTCCATCCCGGGGGTTTTTACTTCCAGATTCAGTAATAGAAAATTCAGAATTCAAATTCACAGCTGCAAAGTGTGGGACTGAACGCCCAGATCCTTCAATATTCTAGGGAATACACAGGGAATTCATGTCTCCATACCTGTGTCTCTGTCACGTTTAAAATATTAATGTTACATGAGAGAGGGGTCAACTCTGTCCTAAATGTCCCATTCCTGTGGGGACATAAAATGGCCACTGTGAACAAACCTAACATGTCTGCCTGGTGTTTGTAGACTAGATTCTCAGAGGAAGAGAGGCAGGGAGAGAAGACACAGATCGAGTGAATGAGAAATAGAGACTCTCAGACCAAGTGGGTGACTGAGAGCCAGACAGTGAATAAAGGATATTGGTCATAGCACATGGAAAGAGCAAGAGGCCATTTAACCCTCCAACCCTGTTCTGACATTCAATGAGATCCTGGCTGATCTGTGACTGAACCCCTTGGTCTCATATCTCTGCAGCGTGTTAGCTAACAGAAATCTATCAGCCTCAGTTTTAAACATGCAATAGTGGCTCAGCATCAATTTCCGTTCATGTGAGAGAGATCCAAACTAATACCACACTTGGTGTTTTAAAATGTTTCTTAGTTTCCCTCCTGAAATTCTAAAATTCTAAACATAGTTGAAAAACCATGACCCCAAGGCCGAGACTCCCCAAACCAGCGGGAATAGTTAGTCTTTTTCAAACCTCTACTTCCATTATTATCCTGAAATATTTCATCAAATCACCCCCTCACCTAAATTCCAGTGTAAAGCTTCATCCACACTGTTCAACAAACACACCCAAACCAAATACAGTATGGGGTTCGATAGAGAGTAACATTCCCTCTGCTCTGTCCCATCAAACAGGCCCAGGGAAGGGGCAGCACAGGGTTAGATACCAAGTAAAGACAGGGCCTATTGAGTGATAAACAGAGTTTCTCCATCTTTAAAATGGAGGGCGATATCTGTGTCTCTGTCACGTTGAAAGGACTATTTTACCATTCGTGAGGAGTCAACTCTGTCATAAATGTCCCAGTGCTGTGGGAACATAAAATGGCCACTGTGAACAAACCTAAAATGGCTGCCTGGTGTTTGGGGATTTTTCTTACAGAATCTGACAGGGGGAGAGAGAGAGAGAGAGAGAGCAGACGCGGAATGAGGGAATGTTAAAGAGAGAGACACAGAGTGAGAGGGGATGAACAGGCAGACGATGAAAGAATGATATCGGTCATAACATTGGGACATTTCTGACTGAGTTGAATTATGGCAAACTAGTGGCATTCTATCCTATTATCTTAAATTGTTAATAAATACTGAGAAACAGACACAGACACGGGCTTTGCAGCAGCAGAAAGAATGTGAATCATTCCATCCCGGGGGTTTTTACTTCAAGATTCGCTTTTAGAAAATTCAGAATTCAAATTCACAACAACAAAGTGTGGGACTGAACGCCCGGATCCTTCAATATTCCAGGGAGTACACGTGGAATTTATGTCTCCATACCTGTGTCTCTGTCACGTTTAAAATACTAATGTTACATGAGTTTACTCTGTCCTAAACGTCCCATTGCTGTGGGGACATAAAATGGCCACTGTGAACAAACCTAAAATGGCTGCCTGGTGTTTGTAGACTAGATTCTCAGAGGAAGAGAGACAGGGAGAGAAGACACAGATCGAGTGAATGAGAAATAGAGACTCTCAGACCAAGTGGGTGACTGAGAGCCAGACAGTGAATAAAGGATATTGGTCATAGCACATGGAAAGAGCAAGAGGCCATTTAACCCTCCAACCCTGTTCTGACATTCAATGCGATCCTGGTTTTTATGTGTGTGTGCCTGCGTCTATGAGAAAGTATATATCTGTGCAAGTGTGTGCGTGTGTTTGTGTGTACATGAGAGAGAGAGAATGTATATATGTGTGTGTGTGTGTTTGTGTGTGAGGAAGAATGTATGTGTGTGTGAGATTGTGTGTATTCTCTGTTTTCCTGGGAGAGAAAGAGAGAGAGAGAGATAGACGGTGAGATAGATGGGATGAAAGAGGTACAGAGATAGAAAGAGAGCAACAGAGAGACAAGGTAAAAGGGAGAGCGATGGGTGCGACAGAGAGAGTAGCAGAGTAACGGAGGAAAGGAGTGAGTGAGAGAGAGAAAGACGGAACGACAGATAGAGAGACAGAGGGGCAGAGAGACAGGGTGAGAGGGAAAGAGAGCTGGGTAAGCGAGTGAAATAGAGAGGGGAGATCGAGAAAAAGAAAAAGGGATGAGTTGAGAGAGAGAGATGAAGAGAGGGGAGCGAGTGTAGGGTAAATTGATGGGGTGAGAGAGAGAAACAGAGAAATATATAGAGTGGCAGACAGATGGGATGGGAGGGGGAGAGAAGGAACGAGACAGGATGAGAGAAAGAGAAAGTGTAGGGGGAAACTGATAATGTTCAAAAATTTGTTAACATTATTGAGTATAAAGAACATCAAATCACCCCCTCACCTAAATTCCAGTGTAAAGCTTCATCCACTCTGTTTAACAAACACACCCAAACCAAATACAGTATGGGGTTCGATAGAGAGTAACATTCCCTCTGCTCTGTCCCATCAAACAGGCCCAGGGAAGGGGCAGCACAGGGTCAGAAACCAAGTAAAGACAGGGCCTATTGAGTGATAAACAGAGTTTCTCCATCTTTAAAATGGAGGGAGATATCTGTGTCTCTGTCACATTGAAAGGACTAATTTAACATTCGTGAGTAGTCAACTCTGTCATAAATGTCCCAGTGCTGTGGGCACATAAAATGGCCACTGTGAACAAACCTAAAATGGACGCCTGGAGTTTGGGGAAATTTCTTACAGAATCTGACAGGGGGGGAGAGAGAGAGAGAGAGAGAGCAGACGCGGAATGAGGGAATGTTAAAGAGCGAGACACAGAGTGAGAGGGGATGAACAGGCAGACGATGAAAGAATGATATTAATCACAACAGATGCCCGAGATTGAGTTACAGACAGGAATCTAACGGAGGGGTTCGTGGTGGTTTATATATAGAATAACAGATACCCGGGAGTGAGTTACAGACAGGAATCTAACGGAGGGGTTTGGGGTGGTTTATATATAGAATAACAGACACCCGGCAGTGAGTTACAGGCAGGAATCTAACAGAGGGGTTTGGGGTGGTTTATATATAGATTAACAGATGCCCGGGAGTGAGTTACGGGCTGAAATTTAATCGAGGGGTTGGGGTGGTTTATATATAAATCATGTAGATATAATATATATCGAATAAAAGATATCCGGGAATGAGTTAAAGAACGGAATCTCATCGAGGGGAATGAGGGGTTTATATATAGAATAATAGATAACGGGAGAGAGTTACAGACTGGAATCTAATCGAGTGCTTCCGGGGGTTTATATATAGAATCATAGATACCCGGGAGTGAGTTACAGACTGGAATCTAATTAAGGGGTGCAGGGGGTTTATATAGAGAATAATCGATACCCGGGATTGAGTTACAGACTCGAATCTAATTGAAGGGATCAGGGGGTTTATATATAGAATCATAGATACCCGGGATTGAGTTACAGACTGGAATCTAATCGAGGGGTTCGGGGGGTTTATATATAGAATCATAGATACCAGCGATTGAGTTACAGACTGGAATCTAATCGAGGGGTTCAGGGGGTTTATATATAGAATAATAAATACCTGGGATTGAGTTACAGACTGCAATCTAATCGAGGGGTTCAGTGGGTTATATAGAGAATAATAGATACCCGGGAGTGAGTTACAGGCTGGAATCTAATTGAGGGGTGCAGGGGGTTTATATAGAGAATAATAGATACCCGGGATTGAGTTACAGACTGGAATCAAGAACAGTTGAAAATATCATTTTTCTTGTGATGTGCTGAAGTGCAGGTTACAGAGGCTGATTCATGGAATGGGTAGTGTGAGTTTTTAAGCAGCTTTATCCCAACTATCAAATTTAATTTCTCATTGGAACTGTTTGATGTTTTCTTAGTCTTGACACAAATGGATAGGGACTCTTTGGACCCTCACTGTTGGCAGCTTTTCACCATTTATAATGTAACATGTTCCATCCTTTTTAAAGTGGGCAGCCACACATTTGCCTATAATGAAATCCATCTTTCACTATTTCACTCATTCACTTAAGGTGTACATATCTCTTTGGAATTTGAAGTGCAGGTTACAGATTGGATTGGAACTTTCTGCTTTAAGAATCATTAACCAAGTTACACAGAGTTAAACATCAAAACTGACATTCTGAAACAGGAGAGGGCCCCACAACTTCAATTCTGTGATTCTCTAGCACCTCATGATCTGTATCTTACAATATGTCTGCCCCCTTCATGTCTCTGAAGACTTGGGAAATGTTTCAGACATTGGGGAACCATTTCTGTCAACCGGGATATTTCCTTTGAAGCATTTCATTGTCTTGGGACATTTACAGTAAATGGCTCCTTCAAAAGACATCATTAAAATTCACTCTTTAATCATCCAAATCCTTTTGCCCACTCAGACTCCCTGGCCCTACATCCTATTGTTTCAAAGCTAACTTACATTTCACAATGTAGGAATGTGTGAATGCAAACACTTTCTTCACACGTTTCCACAATACTAAGGCTCACACTATTCAGGGTGAAATTTTCAAGACAACATTCATCAACTGACAGATTTCCAGCTCCAGCTAATTGTAGATTTTTATTTTTAATTTTGGGATAACAGGACTGAAATTGTACGGCATCCCAGTGTGAGATTTAAACTCCTGTTTATTTCAATCTTTAGCTCAGGAATTCACATTAAAACATACAGAGAATTGAAACCTTCCTCATACAGTTGCCTGTTTGTTCCAGTGTTGGTATATTCCCTCTTTCCTTTGCTTTTTCACTTGTCTGAAGAAATTGAATTGTTGACATTGGATAATCATCCCTTTCCCATGAAAATGTAAACTCCTGGGAAACTGCAACAGACACAATCTTATGCAGTGATCAAAATCCTGCACCTTTATTCATCAATCCCATTTCCTATCTCTGTAGAAACTCCCTTCCACTGACAGATTCTGAGATCCATACTCAATCTCAAAAACCACCACAGAAAAGTGACTGCTTATTTTAAACAGTGAATCTGAACTATTTGAAGTTCTGACTCAGTCACAGAATCGCAGAAATTTTGACTCTGTGGGAGGAAAATTATCAGAATAACTTTGCAACATACAGGTAACCTGTAGTGACAGGAGGATACTTGTCTGTTCAAAAGGGATTCGATAAGATGCCGCACAAAGCTTGTTACTCAGGACAAGAGCTCATACATTCCCCTAATCTCCCCAACCAGTTCCTCTCAGGATTTGACAATTTGATCAAGTCATCCCTGATGCTACTAAATTTCAGGGAATACAACCCGAGTTTGTGCAATCTCACTTTGCAATTTAACCCTTGGAATCCAGGTCTCATTCCGGCAAAGCTGTGATGCACTCGAACTGTCTAAACTGTCCCTGGAGTGTCGGATTAACCCAGGTCACTCACATACACCCAGGTCAGGTTCAAGACTCACCTGTCTCACTCGCTGAGACGCTCCTGTATCACTGGCCTTATTGTAGTCGGATGCCGCGTTGGGAGCAGGACAGGTAGACGGGATTAGGATGACTGCTCATGTGGAGGGTAAACACGAGGAATCTATCAGAGAATCAGAACAAACCAGGGAGAATCAAACAAGGAAACTGATGTTCAATTTATTAGGCCTGATTTGTGGATTGTTTTTGTTTTGGGAGAGAATGTTGCCAACAAACACTCCCAGAAAGGATGCAGCAGGGGCTAGATACAGATTAAAGCTCCCTCGATACTGTCCCCATGAAACACTCCCAGGACGGGAACAGGACAGGGTCAGATACAGAGTAAAGCTACCTCTACACTTTCCCCATCAAACACTCCCAGGACGGGAACAGGACAGGGTTAGATACAGAGTAAATTTCCCTCTAATCTGTCCCCATCAAATACTCCCAGGACAGGTACAGCACGGGGTTAGATACAGAGTAAAGATCCCTCTACACTGTCCCCATCAAGCACTCCCAGGTCCGGTACAGCACAGGGTTAGATACAGTGTAAACCTCCCTCTATACTCTCCCCATCAAACACTCCCAGGACTCGTACAACAAGGGGTTAGATACAGAGTAAAGCTCCCTCTACACTATCGCCATCAAACACTCCCAGGACTGGTGCAGCACGGGGTTAGATACAGAGTAAAGCTCCCTCTATACTGTCCCCATCAAACACTCCCAGGACTGGTACAGCACGGGCTTAGATACAGAGTAAAGCTCTCCCTACACTGTGCCCATCGTACACTCCCAGGGAAGGTACAGCACGGGGTTAGATACTGTCTAAATTACCCTCTAAGCTGTCCCCATCAAACACTCCCTGGACTGGTGCAGCACAGAGTTAGATACAGAGTAAAGCTCCGTCTTCACTGACTCCATCAAGTACTCACAGGGCAGGTACAGGACAGAGTTAGATGCAGAGTAAATCTACCTCTACACCGTCCCCATCGAACACTCCCAGGGCAGATACAGTAGAGGATTTGATACAGAGTAAAGCTTCCTCTACACTGTCCCCATCAAACTCTCCCAGGACAGGTACAGCACGGGGTAAGATGCAGAGAAAATTTTCCTCTATAATGTATCCATCTAAAATTCCCAGTACAGGTACACCACAGGGTTAGATACAGAGTAAAGCTCCCTCGATACTGAACCCACCAAACACTCCCAGGACAGGTACAGCACAGGGTTAGATACAGAGTAAAGCTCCTTCGATACTGTCCCCATCAAACACTCCCAGGACAGGTACAGCACGGGGTTAGATGCAGAGAAAATTTCCCTCCATAATGTATCCATCTAAAATTCCCAGTACAGGTACAGCACGGGGTTAGGTACAAAGTAAAGCTCCCTCGATTCTGTACCCATCAAACACTCCCAGGACTAGTACAGACCGGGGTAAGAAACAGAGAAAAACTCCCCCTACACTGTACCCATCATACACTCCCACGGCAGTTACAGCACGGGGTTAGATACAGAGTAAAGCTCCCTCGATACTGTACCGATCAAACACTGCCAGGACTAGTACAGCCTGGGGTTAGAAGCAGAGAAAAACTCCCCCTGCACTGTGCCCATCATACACTCCCACGGCAGTTACAGCACAGGGTTAGATACAGAGTAAATCTCCCTTTAACCTGACCCATCTAAAACTCCCAGGACTGGTACTGCCTGGGGTAAGATTCAGAGTAAAGCTCCCTCTACGCAGTCCCCATTAAACACTCCCAGTGCAGGTACGTTACGGGGTTAGATACAGAGTAAAACTTCCTCTACACTGTCCACATCAAACACTCCCAGGACAGGAACAGCACGGTGTTACAGAGTAAAGCTGCCTCTACACCGTCCCCATCAAACACTCCCAGTGCAGGTACATTACGGGGTTAGATACAGAGTAAAACATCCTCTACACTGTCCCCATCAAACACTCCCTGGACAGGTACAGCACGGTGTTAGATACAGAGTAAAAATCCCACTACACCGTCCCCATCCAGCACTGCCAGGCCAGGAACAGAACGGGTTTAGATACAGAATAAAGGTCACACTGCACTGTCATCATCAGACACTCCCAGGCCACGTACAGCACTGGGTAAGAAACAGAGTAAAGCTCCCTCAATAATGTCCCCATCAAACACTCCCAGGACAGGTACAGCACGGCGTTTGATACAAGGTGAAGCTCCCTCTGTACTGTTCCCATAAAACAGTCCCTGCACAGGAACAGAACAGGGTTAGATACAGAGTAAAGCTCCCTCTACACTGTCTCCATCAAACTCTACCAGGTCCGCTACAGCACTGGGTTAGATACAGGGTAAACCTCCCTCTATACTCTCCCCATCATACTCTCACAGGACTGGTACAGCACGGGGTTAGATACAGAGTAAAGCTCCCTCTACAACATCCCCATCAAACACTCCCAGATCCCCTACAGCACAGGATTAGCTACAGTGTAAACCTCCCTCTATACTCTCCCCATCAAACACTCCCAGGACTGGTACAGCACGGGGTTAGATACAGAGTAAATTTCCCTCTAATCTGTCCCCATCAAACACTCCCAGGACAGCTACAGCACGGGGTTAGATACAGAGTAAAGCTCCCTCTACACTGTCCCCATCAAACACTCCCAGGTTAGGTACAGCACTGGGTTAGATACAGTGTAAACCTCCCTCTATACTCTCCCCATCAAACACTCCCTGGACTGGTACAGCACGGGGATAGATGGAGAGTACATCTCCCTCTACACTATCGCTTTCAAACACTCCCAGGACTGGTACAGCACGGGGTTAGATACAGAGTAAAGCTCCCCCTACACTGTGCCCATCGTACACTCCCAGGGCACGTACAGCACGGGGTTAGATACAGTCTAAATTTCCCTCTAAGCTGTCCCCATCAATCACTCCCAGGACTGGTGCAGCACGGGGTTAGATACAGAGTAAAGCTCAGTCTTCACTGTCCCCATCAAGCACTCACAGGGCAGGTACAGGACAGAGTTAGATGCAGATTAAATCTCCCTCTACACCGTCCCCATCAAACACTCCCAGGGCAGGTACATACAGGGTTTGATACAGAGTAAAGCTTCCTCTACACTGTCCCCATCAAACACTCCCAGGACAGGTACAGCACGGGGTTAGATACAGAGTAAAGCCCCCTCAATACTGTGCCCATCAAACACTCCCAGGACAGGTTCAGCACGGGGATAGGTACAGAGTAAAACTTCCTCGATACTGTCCCCATCAAACACTCCCAGGACAGGTACAGCACGGGGTTACATGCAGAGAAATTTTCCCTTCATAATGTATCCATCTAAAATTCCCAGTACAGGTACACCACGGGCTTAGATACAGAGTAAAGCTCCCTCGCTACTGTACCCATCAAACACTCCCAAGACAGGAACAGCACGGGGTTAGATACAGAGTAAAGCTCCCTCGATACTGTCCCCATCAAACACTCCCAGGACAGGTACAGCACGGGGTTAGATGCAGAGAAAAGTTCCCTCGATAATGTATCCATCTAAAATTCCCAGTACAGGTACAGCCCGGGGTTAGAAACAGAGAAAAACTCCCCCTACACGGTGCCCATCATACACTCCCTGGGCAGTTACAGCACAGAGTTAGATGCAGAGAAAATCTCCCTCTACACCGTCCCCATCAAAAACTCCCAGGGCAGGTACAGTACCGGGTTTGGTAGAGTAAAGCTTCCTCTAAACTGTCCCCATCAAACACTCCCAGGACAGGTACACCACGGTGTTAGATACAGAATAAAGCTCCCTCGCTACTGTCCCCATCAAACACTCCCAGGACAGGTACAGAACGGGGTTAGATACAGAGTAAAGCTCCCTCGATACTGTCCCAATCAAACACTCCCAGGACAGGTACAGCACGGGGTTACATGCAGAGAAATTTTCCCTTCATAATGTATCCATCTAAAATTCCCAGTACAGGTACACCACGGGCTTAGATACAGAGTAAAGCTCCCTCGCTACTGTACCCATCAAACACTCCCAAGACAGGTACAGCACGGGGTTAGATACAGAGTAAAGCTCCCTCGATACTGTCCCCATCAAACACTCCCAGGACAGGTACAGCACGGGGTTAGATGCAGAGAAAAGTTCCCTCGATAATGTATCCATCTAAAATTCCCAGTACAGGTACAGCCCGGGGTTAGAAACAGAGAAAAACTCCCCCTACACGGTGCCCATCATACACTCCCAGGGCAGTTACAGCACAGAGTTAGAAGCAGAGAAAATCTCCCTCTACACCGTCCCCATCAAAAACTCCCAGGGCAGGTACAGTACCAGGTTTGGTACAGAGTAATGCTTCCTCTACACTGTCCCCATCAAACACTCCCAGGACAGGTACACCACGGGGTTAGATACAGAATAAAGCTCCCTCGCTACTGTCCCCATCAAACACTCCCAGGACAGGTACAGAACGGGGTTAGATACAGAGTAAAGCTCCCTCGATACAGTCCCCATCAAACACTCCCAGGCAGGTACAGCCCGGGGTTAGAAACAGAGAAAAATGCCCCATACACCGTCCCCATCAAACACTCCCAGGGCAGGTACAGTACCGGGTTTGGTACAGAGTAAAGCTTCCTCTACACTGTCCCCATCAAACACTCCCAGGACTGGTACTGCCCGCGGTAAGATTCAGAGTAAAGCTCCCTCTACACAGTCCCCATGAAGCACTACCAGGGCAGGTACAGGACAGGGTTATATACAGAGTAAAGCTCACTCTAAACTGTCCCCATCAAACCCTCCCAGGACATGTACAGCACGGGGTTAGATAGAGAGTAAAGCTCCCTCTACACCGTCCCCATCAAACACTCCCAGTGCAGGTACATTACGGGGTTAGATACAGAGTAAAACTTCCTCTACACTGTCCCCATCAAACACACCCAGGACAGGAACAGCACGGTGTTAGATACAGAGTAAATATCCCACTACACCGTCCCCATCAAACACTCCCAGGCCAGGTACAGCACGGGTTTAGATACAGAATAAAGGTCCCACTGCACTGTCATCATCAAACACTCCCAGGGCACGGACAGCACTTGGTTAGATATAGAGTAAAGCTCCCTCAATACTGTCCCCATCAAACACCCCCAGGACAGGTACAGCACAGGGTTTGATACAAGGTGGAACTCCCTCTGTACTGTTCCCATAAAACACTCCCTGGACAGGAACAGAACAGGGTTAGATACAGTGTAAAGCTCCCTCGATACTGTCCCCATCAAACACTCCCAGGACAGCAACAGGACAGGGTTAAATACAGAGTAAAGCTCCCTCTACACTGTCTCCATCAAACACTACCAGGTCCGCTACAGCACAGGGTTAGATACAGGGTAAACCTCCCTCTATACTCTCCTCATCAAACTCTCACAGGACTGGTACAGAACGGGGTTAGATACAGAGTAAAGCTCCCTCTAAACTTCCCCATCAAACCCTCCCAGGACTGGTACAGCACGGGGTTAGATACAGAGTAAAGCTCGCTCTACACCATCCCCATCAAACACTCCCAGTGCAGGTACATTACGGGTTTAGATACAGAGTAAAACTTCCTCTACACTGTCCCCATCAAACACTCCCAGGACAGGTACAGCACGGTGTTAGATACAGAGTAAATTTCCCACTATACCTTCCCCATCAAACACTCCCAGGGCAAGTACAGCACGGGTTTATATACAGAATAAAGGTCACACTGCACTGTCATCACCTAACACTCCCAGGGCAAGTACAGCAATGGGTTAGATACAGAGTAAAGCTCCCTCTATACTGTCCCCATCAAACACTCCCAGGACAGGTACAGCACAGGGTTAGATACAGAGTAAAGCTCCCTCTACACTGTTCCCATCAATCACTCCCTGGACAAAAACAGAACTGGGTTAGATACAGAGTAAAACTCCCTCGATACTGTCCCCATCAAACACTCCCAAGACAGGAACAAGACAGGGTTAGATACAGAGTAAAGCTCCCTCTGCACTGTTCCCATCAATCACTCCCTGGACAAAAACAGAACTGGGTTAGATACAGAGTAAAGCTTCCTCTACACTTTCCCCATCAAACACTCCCAGGGCAGGAAAAGCACTGGGTTAGATACAGAGTAAAGCTCCCTCTACACTGTCTCCATCAAACACTCCCCGGTCCCCTACAGCACAGGGTTAGATACAGTGTAAACCTCCCTCTATACTCTCCCCATCAAACACTCCCAGGACTGGTACAGCACGGGGTTAGATACAGAGTAAACCTCCCTCAATACTCTCCCCATCAAACACTCCCAGGACTGGTACAGCACGGGGTTAGATAGAGAGTAAATCTCCATTTACACTATCGCCATCAACCACTCCCAGGACTGGTACAGCACGGGGTTAGATTCAGACTAAAGCTCCCTCTATACTGTCCCCATGAAACACTCCCAGGGCATGAACAGCACGGGGTTAGATACAGTCTAAATTTCCCTCTAAGCTGTCCCCATCAAATACTCCCAGGACTGGTGCAGCACGGGGTTAGATACAGAGTAAAGCTCCCTCGATACTGTACCCATCAAACACTCCCAGGACTAGTACAGCCCGGGGTAGAAACAGAGAAAAACTCCCCCTACACTGTGCCCATCATACACTCCCACGGCATTTACAGCACAGTGTTAGATACAGAGTAAATCTCCCTCTAACCTGTCCCCATCTAAAACTCCCAGGACTGGTACTGCCCGGGGTAAGATTCAGAGTAAAGCTCCCTCTACGCAGTCCCCATGAAGCACTCCCAGGGCAGCTACAGGACAGGGTTATATACAGAGTAAAGCTCCCTCTACACCGTCCCCATCATACACTCCCAGTGCAGGTAAATTACGGGGTTAGATACAGAGCAAAACTTCCTCTACACTGTCCCCATCAAACACACCCAGGACAGGTACAGCACGGTGTGAGATACGGAGTAAATCTCCCACTACACCGTCCTGATCAAACACTCCCAGGCCAGGTGCAGCACTGGTTTTGATACAGAATAAAGGTCCCACTGCAATGTCATCATCAAACACTCCCAGGGCACGTACAGCACTGGGTTAGATACAGATTAATGCTCCCTCTATACTGTCCCCATCAAACACTCCCAGGATAGGTACAGCAAAGGGTTAGATACAGAGTAAAGCTTCCTCTACAATGTCCCCAAAAACCCTCCATGGACAGGTACAGCACTGGGATAGATACAGAGTAAAGCTCACTCTACACTGTCCCCATCAAACACTCCCAGGACAGGAACAGGACATGGTTAGATAAGGAGTAAAGCTCCCTCGATACTGTCCCCATCAAACACTCGCAGGACAGGTACAGCACGGGTTTAGATAGAGAGTAAAGCTCCCTCTGCACTTTTCCCATCAAACCTCCCAGGGCAGGTACAGCACTGTGTTAGATACAGAGTAAAGCTTCCTCTACACCGTCCCCATCAAACACTCCCAGGACAGGTACAGCACGGTGTTAGATACAGAGTAAAGCTCCCTCTACACTGTCCCCATCAATCAGTCCCAGGACCTGTACAGCATGGTTTTAGATAAAGAATAAAGCTCCCTCTTCACTGTGACCATCAAACACTCCCAGGGCAGGTACAGCACGGGTTTAGATACAGAATAAAGCTCCCTCTGCGCTGTCCCCATCAAACACTCCCAGGGCAAGTACAGCACGGGGTTAGATACAGAGTAAAGCTCCCTCTCTACTGTCCCCATCAAACACTCCAAAGACAGGTACAGCACAGGGTTAGATTCAGAGTAAATCTGCCTCTACGCCGTCCCCATCAAACACTCCCAGGGCAGTTAAAGCACAGGGTTAGATACAGAGTAATGCTTCCTCTACACTGTTCCTATCAAACACTCCCAGGACTTTTACAGCACTGGGTTAGGTACAGAGTATAGCTCCCTCTACACTGTCCCCATCAAACACTCCCAGGACAGGTACAGTGAAGACCCCCGACCCCTTCAGAACCTCAGAAAGACTGAGCGCTTTGCAGTGAATGAATGAATGTTTAAAATGCTCTCATTGTTAGTGAGTCACTTGCTTCAATTTCCCTGGATTCATTTTCGCAATTCAGCCTTTTCTAAAAGATGTGACTGGGAGCTGGGCAGAGTCTACACATTGGAGACCCCCAGATCCTGTGTCTATTCACACCCCCTCCTCTTGTTTTGCTACCTCAGCCCCTCTGTTTCAACCCTCTTTCCAGACATTATGGCAAACTTGTGGCATTCTAAACTATTATCTTAAATTGTTAATAAATACTGAGAAACAGACACAGACACGGGCTTTGCAGCAGCAGAAAGAATGTGAATCATTCCATCCCGTGGGTTTTTACTTCCAGATTCAGTTTTAGAAAATTCAGAATTCAAATTCACAGCAGCAAAGTGTGGGACTGAACGCCCGGATCCTTCAATATTCCAGGGAATACACAGGGAAGTCATGTCTCCATACCTGTGTCTCTGTCACGTTTAAAATATTAATATTACATGAGTCAACTCTGTCCTAAGTGTCCCATTGCTGTGGGGACATATAATGGCCACTGTGAACAAACCTAAAATGGCTGCCTGGTGTTTGTAGACTAGATTCTCAGAGGAAGAGAGGTAGGGAGAGAGGGATAGAGAGCTGGGTAAGCGAGTGAGATAGAGAGAGGAGATCAAGCGATAAAAAAGGGATGAGTTGAGAGAGAGAGATGAAGAGAGGGGAGCGAGTGTAGGATAAAGATATGGGGTGAGAGTGAGAAACAGAGAAATGTATAGTGTGGCAGAGAGATGGGGTGGGAGAGGGAGAGAAGGAACGAGACAGGATGAGAGAATGAGAAAGTGTAGTGCGAAACTGAAAATATTCAAAAATGTGTTAACATTATTAAGTGTAAAGGACAATATCCTGTGAGACATCCCTTCTCCATCTTAAAATTGGCGGGAGAGCCTTTAACCAACTTCAAAATGGGGGGACACCCCTTCCTCAACTTGTGATGTGGAAGTGCTGGAATCTAATCGAGGGGTTCGGGGTGGTTTATATATAGAATAACAGATACCCGGGAGTGCGTTGCTGACTGGAATCTAATCGTGGGGTTTGTGGAGTTTATATATAGAATAATAGATACCATGGATTGAGTTAAAGACTGGAATCTAATCGAGGGGTTCGGGGTGGTTTATATAGAGAATAACAGATACTCGGGAGTGAGTTTGCGGACTGGAATCTAATCGAGGGGTTCGGGGTGGTTTATATACAGAATAACCGATACCCGGGTGTGCGTTGTGGACTGGAATCTAATCGTGGGGTTTGTGGGGTTTATATATTGAATAATAGATACCAAGGATTGAGTTAAAGATTGGAATCTAATCGAGGGGTTTGGGGTGGTTTATATACAGAATAACAGATACCCGGGAGTGAGTTACAGACTGGAATCTAATCGAGGGGTTTGGTGGGTTTATATATAGAATAACAGATACCCGGGAGTGAGTTACAGACTGGAATCTAATCGAGGGGTTCAGGGGGGTTATATTTAGAATAACAGATACCTGGGAGTGAGTTACAGACTGGAATCAAATCGAGGGGTTTGAGGGATTTATATATAGAATAACAGATACCCGAGAGTGAGTTACAGACTGGAATCTAATCGAGGGCTTTGGGGAATTTATATATAGAATAACAGATACCCGGGAGTGAGTTACAGACTGGAAACAAATCGATGGGTTCGGGGTGTTTATATATAAATCATATGAATGTAATATATATAGATTAACAGAAGACCGGGAATGAGTAACATACTGAAATCTAGTCGAGCGGTTTGGGACATTTATATACAGAATAACAGTTAGACGGAAATGAGTTACAGACTGGAATCTAATCGAGGGGTTTGGGGTGGTCTTTATATAGAATAACAGATTCCCGGGAGTGAGTTACATGCTGGAATCTTATCGAGGAGTTCGGGGTGGTTTATATATAGAATAACAGATACCCGAGATTGAGTTACAGACTGGAATCTAACGGAGGGGCTTGGGTTTGTTTATATATAGAATAACAGACACCCGGCAGTGAATTTCAGACAGGAATCTAACGGAGGGGTTTGGGGTGGTTTATTTATAGAATAACAGACACCCGGCAGTGAGTTACAGGCAGGAATCTAACGGAGGGGTTTGGGGTGGTTTATATATAATAATAGATATGGGAGAGAGTTACAGACTGGAATCTAATTGAAGGGTGCAGTGGTTTTATATACAGAATAATAGATACCCGGGAGTGAGTTACAGACTGGAATCTAATCGAGGGGTTCAGGGCGTTTATATATAGAATAATCGATACCCGGGAGTGAGTTACAGACAGGAATCTAATCGAGTGCTTCCGGGGGTTTATATATAGAATCATAGATACCCGGGATTGAGTTACAGGCTGGAATTTAATTAAGGGGTGCAGGGGTTTTATATAGGGAATAATCGATGCCCGGGATTGAGTTACAGACTCGAATCTAATCGAAGGGATCAGGGGGTTTATATATAGAATAATCGATACCCGGGATTGAGTTACAGACTGGAATCTAATCGAGGGGTTCAGGGGGTTTTTATATAGAATAATAAATACCTGGGATTGAGTTACAGACTGCAATCTAATCGAGGGGTTCAGTGGGTTATATAGAGAATAATAGATAGCCGGGAGTGAGTTACAGACTGGAATCTAATTGAGGGGTGCAGAAGGTTTATATAGAGAATAATAGATACCCGGGATTGAGTTACAGACTGGAATCAAGAACAGTTGAAAATATCATTTTTCTTGTGATGTGCTGAAGTGCAGGTTACAGAGGCTGATTTATGGAATGGGTAGTGTGAGTTTTTAATCAGCTTTATCCCAAATATCAAATTTAATTTCTCATTGGAACTGTTTGATGTTTTATTAGTCTTGACACAAATGTATAGGGACCCTTTGGACCCTCACTGTTTGCAGCTTTTCACCATTTATAATGTAACCTGTTCCATCCTTTTTAAAGTGGGCAGCCACACATTTGCCTACAATGAAATCCATCTTTCACTATTTCACTCATTCACTTAAGGTGTACATATCTCTTTGGAATTTGAAGTGCAGGTTACAGATTGGATTGGAACTTTCTGCTTTCTGAATCATTAACCAAGTTTCACACAGTTAAACATCAAAACTGACATTCTGAAACAGGAGAGGGCCCCACAACTTCAATTCTGTGATTCTCTAGCACCTCATGATCTGTATCTTACAATATGTCTGCCCCCTTCATGTCTCTGAAGACTTGAGAGATGTTTCAGACATTGGGGAAAAATTTCTGTCAATCGAGATATTTCCTTTGAAGCATTTCATTGTCTTGGGACATTTACAGTAAACGGCTCCTTCAAAGGACATCATTAAAATTCACTCTTTAATCATCCAAATCCTTTTGCCCACTCAGACTCCCTGGCCCTACATCCTATTGTTTCAAAGCTAACTTACATTTCACAATGTAGGAATGTGTGAATGCAAACACTTTCTTCACACGTTGCCACAATACTAAGGCTCACACTATTCAGGGTGAAATTTTCAAGACAACATTCATCAACTGAGAGATTTCCAGCTCCAGCTAATTGTAGATTTTTATTTTTAATTTTGGGATAACAGGACTGAAATTGTACGGCATCTCAGTGTGAGATTTAAACTCCTGTTTATTTCAATCTTTAGCTCAGGAATTCACTTTAAAACATGCAGAGAATTGAAACCTTCCTCATACAGTTGCCTGTTTGTTCCAGTGTTGGTATATTCCCTCTTTCTCTTGCGTTTTCACCTGTCTGAAGAAATTGGATTGTTGACATTGGATAATCATCCCTTTCCCATGAAAATGTAAACTCCTGGGAAACTGCAACAGACACAATCTTATGCAGTGATCAAAATCCTGCACCTTTATTCATCAATCCCATTTCCTATCTCTGTAGAAACTCCCTTCCACTGACAGATTATGAGATCCATACTCAATCTCAAAAACCACCACAGAAAAGTGACTGCTTATTTTAAAGAGTGAATCTGAACTTTTTGAAGTTCTGACTCAGTCACAGAATCGCAGAAATTTTGACTCTGTGGGATTAAAATTATCAGAATAATTTTGCAACATACAGGTAACCTGTAGTGACAGGAGGATACTTGTCTGTTCAAAAGGGATTCGATAAGATGCCTCATAAAGCTTGTTACTCAGGACAAGAGCTCATACATTCCCCTAATCTCTCCGCACAGTTCCTCTCAGGATTTGATAATTTGATCAAGTCACCCCTGATGCTACTAAATTTCAGGGAATACAACCCGACTTTGTGCAATCTCACTTTGCAATTTATCCCTTGGAATCCAGGTCTCATTCTGGCAAAGCTGTGATGCACTCGAACTGTCTAAACTGTCCCTGGAGTGTCGGATTAACCCGGGTCACTCACATATACCCAGGTCAGGTTCAAGACTCACCTGTCTCACTCGCTGAGACGCTCCTGTATCACTGGCCTTATTGTAGTCGGATGCCGCATTGGGAGCAGGACAGGTAGACGGGATTAGGATGACTGCTCATGTGGAGGGTAAACACGAGGAATCTATCAGAGAATCAGAACAGACCAGGGAGAATCAAACAAGGAAACTGATGTTCAATTTATTAGGCCTGATTTTTGGATTGTTTTTGTTTTGGGCGAGAATGTTGCCAACAAACACTCCCAGAAAGGATGCAGCAGGGGCTAGATACAGAGTAAAGCTCCCTCGATACTTTCCCCATCAAACACTCACTGGACAGGAACAGAACAGGGTTAGATACAGAGTAAAGCTCCCTCGATACTGTCCCCATCAAACACTCCCAGGAAGGGAACAGGACAGGGTCAGATACAGAGTAAAGCTACCTCTACACTTTCCCCATCAAAAACTCCCAGGACAGGAACAGGACAGGGTCAGATACAGAGTAAAGCTACCTCTACACTTTCCCTATCAAAAACTCCCAGGACAGGAACAGGACAGGGTTAGATACAGAGTAAAGCTCCCTCTACACTGTCTCCATCAAACACTCCCAGGTCCCCTACAGCACAGGGTTAGATACAGTGTAAACCTCCCACGATACTCTCCCCATCCAACAATCCCAGGGCAGGTACAGCACGGGTTTAGATACCGAGTAAAGCGCCCCCTACACTGTGCCCAACATACACACACAGGGCAGGTACAGCACGGGGTTAGATGCAGAGAAAATTTCCCACTAATCTGTGCCCATCAAACACTCCCAGGACAGGTACAGCACGGGGTTAGATACAGAGTAAAGCTCCCTCTACACTGTCCCCATCAAACACTCCCAGGTCCGGTACAGCACAGGGTTAGATACAGTGTAAACATCCCTCTATACTCTCCCCATCAAACATTCCCAGGACTGGTACAGCTAGGGGTTTGATACAGAGTCAAGCTCCCTCTACACTATCGCCATCAAACACTCCCAGGACTGGTACAGCACGGGGTTAGATACAGAGTCAAGCTCCCTCTATACTGTCCCCATCAAACACTCCCAGGACTGGTGCAGCACAGAGTTAGATACAGAGTAAAGCTCAGTCTACACTGTCCCCATCAAGCACTCACAGGGCAGGTACTGGACAGAGTTAGATGCAGAGTAAATCTACCTCTACACCGTCCCCATCAAACACTCCCAGGGCAGATAAAGTAGATGGTTTGATACAGAGTAAAGCTTCCTCTACACTGTCCCCATTAAACACTCCCAGGACAGGTACAGCACGGGGTTAGATCCAGAGAAAATTTCCCTCTATAATGTTATCATCTAAAATTCCCAGCACAGGTACACCACAGGGTTAGATACAGCGTAAAACTCCCTCGACACTGTACCCATCAAACACTCCCAGGACTAGTACAGCCCGGGGTTAGAAACAGAGAAAAACTCCCCCTACACTGTGCCCATCATACACTCCCACGGCAGTTACAGCACAGGGTTAGATATAGAGTAAATCTCCCTTTACCTGTCTCCATCTAAAACTCCCAGGACTGGTACTGCCCGGGGTAAGATTCAGAGTAAAGCTCCCTCTACACAGTCCACATGAAGCACTCCCAGGGCAGCTACAGGACAGGGTTATATACAGAGTAAAGCTCACTCTAAACTGTCCCCATCAAACCCTCCCAGGACAGGTGCAGCACGGGGTTAGATAGAGAGTAAAGCTCCCTCTACACCGTCCCCATCAAACACTCACAGTGCAGGTACATTACGGGGTTAGATACAGAGTAAAACTTCCTCTACACTGTCCCCATCAAACACTCCCAGGACAGGTACAGCAAGGTTTTAGATACAAAGTAAATATCCCACTACACCGTTCCCATCAAAAACTCCCAGGCCTGCTACAGCACGGATTTAGATACTGAATAAAGGGCCCACTGCACTGTTATCATCAAACACTCCCAGGGCACGTACAGCACTGGGTTAGATACAGAGTAAAGCTCCCTCAATACTGTTCCCATAAAACACTCCCTGGACAAGAACAGAAGAGGGTTAGATACAGAGTAAAGCTCCCTCTACACCATCCCCATCAAACACTCCCAGTGCAGGTACATCACGGGGTTAGATACAGAGTAAAACTTCCTCTACACTGTCCCCATCAAACACTCCCAGGACAGGTACAGCACGGTGTTAGATACAGAGTAAATCTCCCACTATACCGTCCCCAACAAACACTCCCAGGCCAGGTACAGCACGGGTTTATATACAGAATAAAGGTCATACTGCACTGTCATCATCAAACACTCCCAGGGCAAGTACAGCACAGGGTTAGATACAGAGTAAAGCTCCCTCTATACTGTCCCCATCAAACACTCCCAGGACAGGTACAGCACAGGGTTAGATACAGAGTAAAGCTCCCTCTGCACTGTCCCCTTCAAACACTCCCTGGACAGGAACAGAACTGGTTTAGATACAGAGTAAAGCTCCCTCTATACTGTCCCCATCAAACACTCCCACGACGGGAACAAGACAGTGTCAGATACAGTGTAAAGCTACCTCTACACTTTCCCCATCAAACACTCCCAGGGCAGGAAAAGCACTGGGTTAGATACAGAGTAAAGCTCCCTCTACACTGACTCCATCAAACAATCCCAGGTCCCCTACAGCACAGGGTTAGATACAGTGTAAAACTCCCTCTATACTTTCCCCATCAAACACTCCCAGGACTGTTACAGCAAGGGGTTAGATACAGAGTAAAGCTCCCTCTACACTATCGCCATCAAACACTCCCAGGACTGGTACAGCACGGGGTTAGATACAGAGTAAAGCTCCCGCTATACTGACCCCATCAAACACTCCCATGACTGGTACAGCACGGGGTTAGATACAGAGTCAAGCTCCCCCCACACTGTGCCCATCGTACACTCCCAGGGAAAGTACAGCACGGGGTTAGATACTGTCTAAATTTCCCTCTAAGCTGTCCCCATCAAACACTCCCAGGACATGTACAGCACGCGGTTAGATACAAAGTAAAGCTCCCTCTACACTGTCCCCATCAAACACTCCCAGGTCCGGTACAGCACAGGGTTAGATACAGTGTAAAACTCCCTCTATACTTTCCCCATCAAACACTCCCAGGACTGTTACAGCAAGGGGTTAGATACAGAGTAAAACTCCCTCTACACTATCGCCATCAAACACTCCCAGGACTGGTACAGCACGGGGTTAGATACAGAGTAAAGCTCCCGCTATACTGACCCCATCAAACACTCCCATGACTTGTACAGCACGGGGTTAGATACAGAGTCAAGCTCCCCCCACACTGTGCCCATCGTACACTCCCAGGGAAAGTACAGCACGGGGTTAGATACTGTCTAAATTTCCCTCTAAACTGTCCCCATCAAACACTCCCAGGACTGGTGCAGCACAGAGTTAGATACAGAGTAAAGCTCAGTCTTCACTGTCCCCATCAAGCACTCACAGGGCAGGTACAGGACAGAGTTAGATGCAGAGTAAATCTACCTTACACCATCCCCATCAAACAATCCCAGGGCAGATACAGTAGAGGGTTTGATACAGAGTAAAGCTTTCTCTACACTGTCCCCATCAAACTCTCCCAGGACAGGTACAGCACGGGGTTAGGTACAGAGTTAAACTTCCTCGATACTGTCTCCATCAAACACTCCCAGGACAGGTACAGCACGGGGTTAGATGCAGAGAAAATTTCACTCTATAATGTATCCATCTAAAATTCCCAGTACAGGTACAGCACAGGGTTAGATACAGAGTGAAGCTCCCTCTACACCGTCCCCATCAAACACTCACATTGCAGGTACATTACGGGGTTAGATACAGAGTAAAACTTCCTCTACACTGTCCCCATCAAACACTCCCAGGTCTGGTACAGCAAGGGGTTAGATACAGAGTAAAGATCCCTCGATATTTTGCCCATCAAACACTCCCAGGACTCGTACAGCTCGGGGTCAGAAACAGAGAAAAACTCCCCCTACACTGTGCCCATCATACACTCCCACGGCAGTTACAGCACAGGGTTAGATACAGAGTAAATCTCCCTTTAACCTGTCCCCATCTAAAACTCCCAGGACTGGTACTGCCCGGGGTAAGATTCAGATTAAAGCTCCCTCTACACAGTCCCCATGAAGCACTCCCAGGGCAGCTACAGGACAGGGTTATATACAGAGTAAAGCTCACTCTAAACTGTCCCAATCAAACCCTCCCAGGACAGGTACAGCACAGGGTTAGATACAGAGTAAAGCTCCCTCTACACCGTCCCCATCAAACACTCCCAGGCCAGGTACAGCACGGGTTTAGATACAGAATAAAGGTCCCAATGGACTTTCATCATTAAACACTTCCAGGGCACGTACAGCACTGGGTTAGTTACAGAGTAAAGCTCCATCTATACTGTCCCCATCAAACACTCCCAGGACAGGAACAGGACAGGGTTAGATACAGAGTAAAGCTACCTCTACACTTTCTCCATCAAACACTCCCAGGGAAGGAAAAGCACTGGGTTAGATACAGAGTAAAGCTCCCTCTACACCGTCTGCATCAAACACTCCCATGTCCGGTACAGCACAGGGTTAGATACAGTGTAAACCTCCCTCTATACTCTCCCCATCAAACACTCCCAGGACTGGTACAGCACGGGTTTAGATACAGAGTAAATCTACCCCTACACTGTGGCCATCATACACTCCCAGGGCAGGTACAGCATGGGGTTAGGTACAGAGTAAAGCTGCCTCTGCACTGTCTCCATCAAACACTCCCAGGAATGGTACAGCTCAGGGTTAGATACAGAGTAAAGCTCCCTCTATACTATCCCCATCAAACACTCCCAGTACTGGTACAGCACGGGGTTAGATACAGAGTAAAGCTCCCCCTACACTGTCCCCATCAAACACTCCCAGGACAAGTGCAGCACGGGGTTAGATACAGAGTACAGCTCCCTCTACACGGTCCCCATCAAACACTCCCAGGGCAGGTACAGCACGGGGCTAGATAGAGAGTAAAGCTCCCTATATATAGAATATATAGAATAACAGATATATATATATATAGAATAACAGATATATATATATAGAATAACAGATACCCGGGTGTGATTTACAGACTGGATTCTAATTGAGGAGTGTGGGGTGTTTTTATATAGGCTAACAGATACCCGGGAGTGAGCTACAAATTCGAATCTAACAGTGCTTTTCGGGATGGTTTAAATATAGATAATCAGATTGGTGAGAATGAGTTACCGACTGGAATCTAATCGAGGGGTTCAGGGGGTTTATATATAGAATAACAGATTCCCCCGGAGGGAGTTACAGACTGGAATCTAATTGAGGGGTTCGGGTTGGTTTATATTTAGAATAACAGATACCCGGGAGTGAGTTACAGACTGGAATCTAATCGAGGAGATCTGGGGGTTTATATATAGAATAACAGAAACCCGGGAGTGAGTTACAGACTGGAATCTAATCGAGGGGTTCAGGGGGTTTATATATAGAATAACAGAAACCCGGGAGTGAGTTACAGACTGGAATCTAATCGAGGGGTTCGGGGAGTTTATATATAGAATAACAGATACCCGGGCGTGAGTTACAGACTGGAATCTAATCGAGGGGTTCAGGGGGTTTATATATAGAATAACAGGTACCCGGGAGTGAGTTACAGACTGGAATCTCATCGAGAGTTTCGGGGGGTTTATACGTAGAATAACAGCTTCCCGGGTGTGAGTTACACACTGGAATCAAATCGAAGAGTTTGGGGTGGTTTATATATAGAACAACAGGCACCCGGGAGTGAGTTACAGACTGGAATCTAAAAGAGGGGGTTGGGTTGGTTTTTATTTTGAATAACAGATACCCGGGAGTGAGTTACAGAACAGAATCTAATGGAGGGATTTGGTATGGTTTATACATAGAATAACACAACGGGAGTGAGTTACAGAGTGGAATCTCATCGAGGGGTTCAGGGGGATTATATATAGAATAACAGTTACCCGGGAGTGAGTTACAGACTGGAATCTAATGGAGGGGTTCGGGGTGGTTTATATATAGAATAACAGTTACCCGGGAGTCAGTTACAGACTGGAATCTAATCGAGGGGTTCAGGGGGTTTATATATAGAATAATAAATACCTGGGATTGAGTTACAGACTGCAATCTAATCGAGGGGTTCAGTGGGTTTATATAGAGAATAATAGATATCCGGGATTGAGTTACAGACTGGAATCAAGAACAGTTGAAAATATCATTTTTCTTGTGATGTGCTGAAGTGCAGGTTACAGAGGCTGATTCATGGAATGGGTAGTGTGAATTTTTAACCAGCTTTATCCCAAATATCAAATTTAATTTCTCATTGGAACTGTTTGATGTTTTCTTAGTCTTGACACAAATGGATAGGGACTCTTTGGACCCTCACTGTTTGCAGCTTTTCACCATTTATAATGTAACCTGTTCCATCCTTTTTAAAGTGGGCAGCCACACATTTGCCTATAATGAAATCCATCTTTCACTATTTCACTCATTCACTTAAGGTGTACATATCTCTTTGGAATTTGAAGTGCAGGTTACAGATTGGATTGGAACTTTCTGCTTTAAGAATCATTAACCAAGTTTCACACAGTTAAACATCAAAACTGACATTCTGAAACAGGAGAGGGCCCCACAACTTCAATTCTGTGATTGTCTAGAAACTGCAACAGACACAATCTTATGCAGTGATCAAAATCCTGCACCTTTATTCATCAATCCCATTTCCTATCTCTGTAGAAACTCCCTTCCACTGACAGATTCTGAGATCCATACTCAATCTCAAAAACCACCACAGAAAAGTGACTGCTTATTTTAAACAGTGAATCTGAACTATTTGAAGTTCTGACTCAGACACAGAATCGCAGAAATTTTGACTCTGTGGGATGAAAATTATCAGAATAACTTTGCAACATACAGGTAACCTGTAGTGACAGGTGGATACTTGTCTGTTCAAAAGGGATTCGATAAGATGCCTCACAAAGCTTGTTACTCAGGACAAGAGCTCATACATTCCCCTAATCTCCCCACCCAGTTCCTCTCAGGATTTGATAATTTGATCAAGTCACCCCTGATGCTACTAAATTTCAGGGAATACAACCCGAGTTGGTGCAATCTCACTTTGCAATTTAACCCTTGGAATCCAGGTCTCATTCTGGCAAAGCTGTGATGCACTCGAACTGTCTAAACTGTCCCTGGAGTGTCGGATTAACCCGGGTCACTCACATACACCCAGGTCAGGTTCAAGACTCACCTGTCTCACTCGCTGAGACGCTCCTGTATCACTGGCCTTATTGTAGTCGGATGCCGCGTTGGGAGCAGGACAGGTAGACGGGATTAGGATGACTGCTCATGTGGAGGGTAAACATGAGGAATCTATCAGAGAATCAGAACAGACCAGGGAGAATCAAACAAGGAAACTGATGTTCAATTTATTAGGCCTGATTTGTGGATTGTTTTTGTTTTGGGCGACAATGTTGCCAACAAACACTCCCAGAAAGGATGCAGCAGGGGCTAGATACAGAGTAAAGCTCCCTCGATACTGTCCCCATCAAACACTCCCAGGACAGGTACAGCACGGGGTTAGATACATAGTAAAGCTCCCTCGATGCTGTCCCCATCAAACACTCCCAGGAAAGGTACAGCACGGGGTTAGATACGGATAAAGCTCCCTCGATATTGTCCCCATCAAGCACTCCCAGGACAGGTACAGCACGGGGTTAGATACAGAGTAAAGCTCCCTCGATACTGTCCCCATCAAGCACTCCCAAGACAGGTAAGCACGGGGTTAGATACAGATTAAAGCTCCCTCGATACTGTCCCCATCAAACACTCCCAGGACAGGTACAGCACGGGGTTAGATACAGAGTAAAGCTCCCTCAATACTGTACCCATCAAACACTCCTAGGACAGGAACAGCACGGGGTTAGATACAGAGTAAAGATCCCTCGATACTGTACCCATGAAACACTCCCAGGACAGGTACAGCACGGGGTAGATTTAGAGTAAAGCTCCCTCTATACTGTCCCCATCAATACTCCCAGGACAGTTACAGCACGGGGTTAGACACAGAGTAAAGCTCCCTCTGCACTGTCCCAATCAAACACTCCTGGACAGGAACAGGACAGGGTTAGATACAGAGTAAACCTCCCTCTATACTCTCCCCATCAAACAGTCCCAGGACTGGTACAGCACGGGGTTAAATACAGAGTAAAGCTCCCCCTACACTGTGGACATCATACACTCCCAGGGCTGGTACAGCACGGGTTTAGATACAGAATAAAATTCCCTCTACACTGTCTACATCAAACACTCCCAGTGAGTCCCAGACTGGAATATAATCGACGGGCTCAGAGGGTTTATATATAGAATCATAGATATCCGAGAGTATGTTACAGACTGGAATCTAATTGAGGGGTTCGGGGTGGTTTATATATAGAATAACAGATTCCCCGGAGTGAGTTACAGACTGAAATCTAAACAAGGGGTTCAGGGGGTATATATGTAGAATAATTGATCCGGGGGATTGTGTTACAGACTGGAATCTAATCGAGGGGTTCAGGGGGTTTATATGTAGAATAATTGATTCCCGGGATTGAGTTACAGAGTGGAATGCAATCGAGGGTTTCGGGGGTTTATATATTGAATAATAGATTCCCGGGCTTGAGTTGCAGACTGGAATCTCATCGAGTGGTTCGGGGGTTTTATATATAGAATAACAGTTACCCGGGAGTGAGTTACAGTCTGGAATATAATCGAGGTGTTCAGAGGGTTTATATATAGAATCATAGATACACGAGAGTATGTTACAGACTGGAATCTAATCGAGGGGTTTGGGGAGTTGATATATAGAATAACAGATTCTATACTCTGGAAAGAGAGGAAGAGTGGGTTGAGGTGAGAGTGAGAGTGGGTTGGGGACTGCGATTACTGCCAGTGTTTTGGGATTTTGTGTGAGATCAGGGTTTGTAACTGGAGTAACACAACCAACAGGGGAAAGAAATATAGATGTATTATTAAGCCAAAAATAAAGACAGGCCCTTGTTGAAACCATGTCTGTCCTGGAGTTAACCCTCAGTGGAAAGGAGCAGCAAGGGGTCCTGTCCTGTTATTAACATTCAAAGGACAGGATCAGCAAGGGGTCCTGTCCGGGGATTAACATTCAAAGGACAGGATCAGCAAGGGGTCCTGTCCGCTGATTAACATTCAATGGACAGGGCTCCTAGGGGATAGAGTGAGTGACATTCCAAACATGTGCGAGAATCAGGGGGTGGGGTCTGTATCCAGCTCACTCAGGATAAATAAGGATCAGGATATTCCCAAACCAGTCCCAAACCAACAAACTCCCTGTGCACTCTCTCTATGGAGAGAGTGAACACTCTCCCCACTCTGGTTCAGTGTGTGTGTGTGTTTCTGTGTGTCTCAACCTGCTTTTGAACTGTGATTTGCTTGTGTTGGGAAGTTGCTGAGAGACTGACTTGAGAGTGGTAACTCTGGGATCTTGCTGTGCTATGTTGTGTTTTTTTTTAAATGTCCTAGTTTTTGTCTTTTTAACCAATTTTATCTCATTTTCTCCTGAGAAATTTGTATTCTGAAAACTGGAAGGTGAGGATCCAAAGAGGGAAAGTCTGGGACAAGGACAAGGAGCTTCTTCCAGAGGGGGATAGTCTGAGGCCTGGTCAACAGGCTTCACCCACGTGAGTTGTGTCTGTTTATTACCCCAATCAAGGTTTAATTTTCATACCTGAGACAGAGAGAGAGTGAGAGTGAGGGGGACAGAGATGTGAGTGAGATAGGAAGAGAGATACTGCGAGAAACACAGGGGATGGGAAAGGTCTCTCAATCTGTTTTAGCCTCTGGTTTATAACTGGGATATTTTTGTATTTGGATGTTGCTAAAAGATTGTGAGACTGTGAAGGGGGGGGAGGTGGGGTGGAAACCTGGGCTCTTGCTGTGCTATTTTGTTTAGAAATGTTCTTGCTTTGTGTTTTAGTCAATTCTTTTCTCTCTCTTTTCCCCAGGAATTTGGAGTTTGAAGACTGCAATGTGACTATGAATCCATGGGCAGGAGCTTTTCCCCAGCTTGGATGGATGGACTCAGGCCTGTTCCACATCCCCCCATCCACCCACGTGAGTTGTGTCTCTTTATGACCCCGAGGTTTAATTTTAATCTGGGAGGGACCCTGGTTTTTGGTTCATCGATGAAGCGGTTTCTGTTAGATGATGGGGTGCTGGATTTTGTAAGCCTGGGGTTAAAATATCCCGGCCTTGCGATCAGTCACAAACACATTAACCCTTTGGTGTGTGACAAAGAGGAGATTAAAAATCTGAAATCTGAAGCTATTTAAAAGGTTGTTATAATTGCAAAATAAGACAGGTGGGGAGACAGTGCGATGAAGTGGAATCTGTTCAATCAGATTCACAGGGGCCATTACTGTTCAGTTTACTGACATTCTGACTTTAGTTTTACCTTTGTGATTTTCTGTGTCTTTCTCCCTCCAGCTTTTCTCCCTCTCTCTCTCTCCAGATCTCTTTGTGCCCATTTTAAACTTTAATCAACACAAACTGACCAGAAACAGCAATGTGATTTGTCATTATTTTAAATGGGGAGACAGGAACATTTCATCTCTCATTTCAATGCAGAGCACATGAGACAGGGGGAAGGAAAATAGAAAGATGGATAGAGAGAACGAGCGAGAAAGAGGGATGGAGAAAGAGAGGACAGGGACAAGGGCCTAGATAGGAGCATCCATCTTTACCCTGAATGTGAGAGACGGGAGCAGAGATAGAAAAGGGAGGGAGTGATTGAAACAGGGAGAGAGAGGGAAGCCGACGGGAGTGGAGGTGTAAAAACAGGAGGGGGTGTGGGAAAGAGAGACAGGGTCTGATGGTCTCCAGTGTGTAGTCACAAGCCACCTCCACTCACATCCTCTGAGATAGAATGAGATTTTAAAATAAATCCTGGGACGGTAATTTTAAAAAGTGTCCCAAAGGAATGAGCAGCCCCTTCCCAAACTGAAAGAGGGAGTTTAGCACCTTCTGGAGACTGATGGAGGGGGGACAGAGGGAACCATTTTAATTCAATTTATGCAGTTAAATGTCCTTGCTTTTGTTCTTTCAACAAAATTTATCCCTTTTTCTCCTGAGAAATTTGTTTTCTGAAAACTGGAAGGTGAGGATCCATAGAGGGAAAGTCTGGGACAAGGACAAGGAGCTTCTTCCAGAGGGGGATAGTCTGAGGCCTGGTCCACAGGCTTCACCCACATGAATTGTGTCTGTTTATTACCCCAATCGAGGTTTAATTTTCATCTCTGAGAGACAGAGAGAGAGAGAGAGAGAGGGGGACAGAGATGTGAGTGAGATAGGAAGAGAGATACAGAGAGAAACACAGGGGATGGGAAATGTCTCTGAATTTGTTTTAGCCTCTGGTTTATAACTGGGATATTTTTGTATTTGGATGTTGCTAAGAGCTTGTGTAACTGTGAAGGGGTCGGTATGGGGGGGATGGAATCCTGGGCTCTTGCTGTGCTATTTTGTTTAGAAATGTTCTTGCTTTGTGTTTTTGTCAATTCTTTTCCCTCTCTCTTTTCCCCAGGAATTTGGAGTTTGAAGACTGCAATGTGACTATGAATCCATGGGCAGGAGCTTTTCCCCAGCTTGGATGGATGGACTCAGGCCTGTTCCACACTCCCCACCCACCCACGTGAGTTGTGTCTCTTTATGACCCCTAGTTATAATTTTAATCTGGGAGGGACCCTGGTTTTTGGTTCATCGATGAAGCGGTTTCTGTTAGATGATGGGGTGCTGGATTTTGAAACCCTGGGGTTAAAATATCCCGGCCTCGCGATTAGTCAGAAACACATTAACCCTTTTGTGTGTGGCAAAGCGGAGATTAAAAATCTGAAACCTGAGGCTGTTTAAAAGCTTGTTATAATTCCAAAATAAGACAGGGAGTTTAGCACCTTCTGGAGACTGATGGGTGGACAGGGGGAACTATAAATGTAAAACATGGCCAGTGTGGTGTGGTGAGGGTGGGGAGAGAACAGCCCCCAGTCTCTACCTCTCCAGCGTGTTCCCTCTCAATGTGATTTGTCGTTACTTTAATTGGGTTGGGGGAGGGTGTTGGGAGGGGAGAGAGAGACGGGGTGAGGCCCATTCCCCTCTCACTGTCCCGCAATCCTCAGCCAATACATTTTTAACTGGTCATGAGCAGGTGGGTAGTGGGATCTTGCTGTGTACACATGGTCTCCACCCCCCCGCCCTGTTCTTTGCCCCCCACAAGAGTGACAACACTTTCAAAATAAAAGATTGAGGGAAAGGAGGAGGGTGCGGAGGGAGGGATGATGAAGGCAGAGATAGAGGAGGGTGTGGAGGGAGGGGGATAGACTGAGGCCTGGTCCACAGGCTTCACCCACGTGAGTTGTGTCTGTTTATTACCGCAATCGAGGTTTAATTTCCATCTCTGAGACACAGGGTGAGAGAGTGAATGAGTGAGGGGGGCAGAGGTGTGAGTGAGATAAGAAGAGAGATACAGAGAAAAACACAGGGGATGGGAAAGGTCCTCAATCTGTTTTCGCCTCTGGTTTATAACTGGGATATTTTGGTATTTGGATGTTGCTAAGAGGTTGTGTAGCTTTGAAGGGGAGGGGGTGGGTGTGGGGGTGGAATCCTGGGCTCTTGCTGTGCTATTTTGTTTAGAAATGATCTTGCTTTGTGTTTTAGTCCATTCTTTTCCCTCTCTCTTTTCCCCAGGAATTTGGAGTTTGAAGACTGCAATGTGACTTTGAATCCATGGGCAGGAGCTTTTCCCCAGCTTGGATGGATGGTCTCAGGCCTGTTCCACACCCCCCCACCCACCCACCCACGTGAGTTGTGTCTCTTTATGACCCCGAGGTTTAATTTTAATCTCGGAGGGACCCTGGTTTTTGGTGCATCGATGAAGCGGTTTCTGTTAGATGATGGGGTGCTAGATTTTGAAACCCTGGGGTTAAAATATCCCGGCCTTGCGATTAGTCACAAACACATTAACCCTTTGGTGTGTGACAAAGAGGAGATTAAAAATGTGAAATCTGAAGCTGTTAAAAAGCTTGTTATAATTGCAAAATAAGACAGGTGGGGAGACAGTGCGATGAAGTGGAATCTGTTCAATCAGATTCACAGGGGCCATTACTGTTCAGTTTACTGACATTCTGACTTTAGTTTTACCTGTGTGATTTTCTGTGTCTTTCTCCCTCCAGCTTTTCTCTCTCCCTCTCTCTCTCTCTCCAGCTGTCTTTGTGCCCATTTTAAACTTTAATCAACAAAAACTGACCAGAAACAGCAATGTGATTTGTCATTATTTTAAATGGGGAGACAGGAACATTTCATCTCTCATTTCAATGCAGAGCACATGAGACAGGGGGAAGTTAAATAGAAAGATGGACAGAGAGAACGAGCGAGAAAGAGGGATGGAGAAAGAGAGGACAGGGACAAGGGCCTCGATAGGAGCATCCATCTTTACCCTGAATGTGAGAGACAGGAGCAGAGAGAGAAAAGAGAGGGAGTGATTGAAACAGAGAGAGAGAGGGAGGCCGACGGGAGTGGAGGTGTAAAAACAGGAGGGGGTGTGGGAAAGAGAGACAGGGTCTGATGGTCTCCAGTGTGTAGTCACAAGCCACCTCCACTCACATCCTCTGAGATAGAGTGAGATTTTAAAATAAATCCTGGGACGGTAATTTTAAAAAGTGTCCCAAAGGAATGAGCAGCCCCTTCCCAAACTGAAAGAGGGAGTTTAGCACGTTCTGGAGTCTGATGGCGGGGGGGACAGGGGGAACTATTTTAATTCAATTTATGCAGTTAAATGTCCTTGCTTTTGTCCTTTCAACAAAGTTTATCTCTTTTTCTCCTGAGAAATTTGTATTCTGAAAACTGGAAGGTGAGGATCCATACAGGGAAAGTCTGGGACTAGGACAAGGAGCTTCTTCCAGAGGGGGATAGTCTGAGGCCTGGTCCACTGGCTTCACCCACATGAATTGTGTCTGTTTATTACCCCAATCGAGGTTTAATTTTCATCTCTGAGAGACAGAGAGAGAGAGAGAGAGAGAGAGGGGGACAGAGATGTGAGTGAGATACAGAGAGATACAGAGAGAAACACAGGGGATGGGAAATGTCTCTGAATTTGTTTTAGCCTCTGGTTTATAACTGGGATATTTTTGTATTTGGATGTTGCTAAGAGGTTGTGTAACTGTGAAGGGGTCGGTATGGGGGGGGATGGAATCCTGGGCTCTTGCTGTGTTATTTTGTTTAGAAATGATCTTGCTTTGTGTTTTAGTCAATTCTTTTCCCTCTCTCTTTTCCCCAGGAATTTGGAGTTTGAAGACTGCAATGTAACTATGAATCCATGGGCAGGAGCTTTTCCCCAGCTTGGATGGATGGTCTCAGGCCTGTTCCACATCCCCCCATCCACCCACGTGAGTTGTGTCTCCTTATGACCCTGATGTTTAATTTTAATCTCGGAGGGACCCTGGTTTTTGGTGCATCGATGAAGCGGTTTCTGTTAGATGATGGGGTGCTGGATTTTGAAACCCTGGGGTTAAAATATCCCGGCCTTGCGATTAGTCACAAACACATTTACCCTTTTGTGTGTGGCAAAGAGGAGATTAAAAATCTGAAACCTGAGGCTGTTAAAAGCTTGTTATAATTCCAAAATAAGAAAGGGAGTTTAGCACCTTCTGGAGACTGATGGGTGGACAGGGGGAACTATAAATGGAACTGTAAATGTAAAACATGGCCAGTGTGGTGTGGTGAGGGTGGGGAGAGAGCAGCCCCCAGTCTCTGCCTCTCCAGCTTGTTCCCTCTCAATGTGATTTGTCGTTACTTTAATTGGGGTTGGGGGAGGGTGTTGGGGGGAAAGAGAGAGAGAGAGGGGGTGAGGCCCATTCCCCTCTCACTGTCCCGCAATCCTCAGCCAATACATTTTTAACTGGTCATGAGCAGGTGGGTAGTGGGATCTTGCTGTGTACACATGGTCTCCACCCCCGCCCTGTTCTTTGCCCCCCACAAGAGTGACCACACTTTCAAAATAAAAGATTGAGGGAAAGGAGGAGGTTGCGGAGGGAGGGATGATGGAGGCAGAGATAGAGGAGGGTGCAGAGGGAGGGGGATAGACTGAGGCCTGGTCCACAGGCTTCAACCACGTGAGTTGTGTCTGTTTATTACACCAATCGAGGTTTAATTTCCATCTCTGAGACACAGAGTGAGAGAGTGAATGAGTGAGGGGGACAGAGATGTGAATGAGATAGGAAGAGAGATACAGAGAGAAACACAGGGGATGGGAAAGGTCTCTCAATCTGTTTTCGCCTCTGGTTTATAACTGAGATATTTTTGTGTTTGGATGTTGCTAAGAGGTTGTGTAACTGTGAAAGAGGGGGTGGGGGTGGGGGTGGAATCCTGGACTCTTGCTGTGCTATTTTGTTTAGAAATGATCTTGCTTTGTGTTTTAGTCAATTCTTTTCCCTCTCTCTTTTCCCCAGGAATTTGGAGTTTGAAGACTGCAATGTGACTATGAATCCATGGGCAGGAGCTTTTCCCCAGCTTGGATGGATGGTCTCAGGCCTGTTCCACATCCCCCCCACCCACCCACGTGAGTTGTGTCTCCTTATGACCCCGATGTTTAATTTTAATCTCGGAGGGACCCTGGTTTTTGGTGCATCGATCAAGCGGTTTCTGTTAGAGGATGGGGTGCTGGATTTTGAAACCCTGGGGTTAAAATATCCCGGCCTTGCGATTAGTCACAAACACATTTACCCTTTTGTGTGTGGCAAAGAGGAGATTGAAAATCTGAAACCTGAGGCTGTTAAAAGCTTGTTATAATTCCAAAATAAGACAGTTTAGCACCTTCTGGAGACTGATGGGTGGACAGGGGGAACTATAAATGTAAAACATGGCCAGTGTGGTGTGGTGAGGGTGGGGAGAGAGCAGCCCCCAGTCTCTGCCTCTCCAGCTTGTTCCCTCTCAATTGTGATTTGTTGTTACTTTAATTGGGGTTGGGGGAGGGTGTTGGGGGGGTGGGGGGTGGGGAGAGAGGGTGGGGGGGTGGGAGAGAGAATGGGGGTGAGGCCCATTCCCCACTCACTGTCCCGCAATCCTCAGCCAATACATTTTTAACTGGTCATGAGCAGATGTGTAGTGGGATCTTGCTGTGTATACATGGTCTCCACCCCCGCCCTGTTCTTTGCCCCCCACAAGAGTGACCACACTTTCAAAATAAAAGATTGAAGGAAAAGAGGAGGGTCCGGAGGGAGGGATGATGGAGGCAGAGATAGAGGAGTGTGCGGAGAGAGGGGGATAGACTGAGGCCTGGTCCACAGGCTTCACCCACGTGTGTTGTGTCTGTTTATTACCCCAATCGAGGTTTAATTTCCATCTCTGAGACACAGAGTGAGAGAGTGAATGAGTGAGGGGGACAGAGATGTGAGTGAGATAGGAAAAGAGATACAGAGAGAAACACAAGGGATGGGAAAGGTCTCTCAATCTGTTTTAGCCTCTGGTTTATAACTGAGATATTTTTGTATTTGGATGTTGCTAAGAGGTTGTGTAACTGTGAAAGAGGGGGTGGGGGTGGGGGTGGATGGGCTCTTGCTGTGCTATTTTGTTTAGAAATGATCTTGCTTAGTGTTTTAGACAATTCTTTTCCCTCTCTCTTTTCCCCTGGAATTAGGAGTTTGAAGACTGCAATGTGACTATGAATCCATGAGCAGGAGCTTTTCCCCAGCTTGGATGGATGGACTCAGGCCTGTTCCACACCCCCCCACCCACCCACCCACGTGAGTTGTGTCTCTTTATGACTCCGAGGTTTAATTTTACTCTGGGAGGGACCCTGGTTTTTGGTTCATCGATGAAGCGGTTTCTGTTAGATGATGGGGTGCTGGATTTTGAAAGCCTGGGGTTAAAATATCCCGGCCTTGCGATTAGTCACAAACACATTAACCCTTTGGTGTGTGACAAAGAGGAGATTAAAAATCTGAAACCTGAGGCTGTTTAGAAGCTTGTTATAATTCCAAAATAAGACAGTGAGTTTAGCACCTTCTGGAGACTGATGGGAGGACAGGGGGAACCATTTTAATACAGTTTACGCAGCTTCTGTGTGTGGATTTCTCTCTCTCTCTCCATCCTCCTGATCTTGCTGCGCCCACAGGGGCCTGTGGCCTTTCCCCACATGAGAGAGAGAGAAAGGAGAGGTCAGGGGAAAGAGGGGAGAGATAACAAAACAGAGCGGAGATGGTGTGGGTAGGTGAGAAGACACAGGGTCCGGGGGGAGAGAGAGAGGGCTCCTCGTGTGCAGTCACTGCCCAGCTCCCAGTCAGGGCCTTCCAGAAAGTGGGATTTGACCCCAACTGAAATCCCGAGGCAGTGATTTGAAAATGTCTCCTGAGAGAATCCAGCTGCTCCCCAGTTTGAGTTTCAGCCCTTTCAGGGGGTTGTGGTGGTGGGGAGGGAGGGGACTGAGGGGATGGCCCCCAGACTGGGGAACTCCCATGGGGAAGACGGGGAGGGAGAAGCTTTCTCAGCAGGTGTGGAGATAGGGAAAGTCATGGGATCCTGCTGTGTAAAAAAATAAAACAAAGAGGCCGCCAGCCTTTCCTGAACTGCAACAGTGACCACACTTGATAGAAATGGGTTCATGGAGGGTGAAGCAGTCGGACACAGAGGGAGAGGGAGAGGGAGAGGGCCTGAAATGAGAACCCGGAGCCTGTGCGAAGGCTTCTTCTCACCCCCCAGAGTAATGTCAGTGTGTGTTAGACAGGCCGGGCCACGGGCTTTCCTGGGTTAAATGGAAAGGGCAGCAGCCATTTCAATTGGGTTTAATGTAGATCTGAGGGTGCGGGCTGGTGGTGAGGGTGGGGAGAGAGCAGCCCCCAGTCTCTGTCTCTATAGCTTGTTCCCTCTCTCCCTCTCTCTCTCCACCCAATTCTGTCCATAATTCATCTTTCTATAAAATGTATAAGAAAACCAATGTAATTTGTCGTTACTTTAATTGGGGGTGGGGGAGGGTGTTGGGGGTGGGGGAGAGAGAGGGGGTGAGGCCCATTCCCCACTCACTGTCCCGCTATCCTCAGCCAATACATTTTTAACTGGTCATGAGCAGGTGGGGAGTGGGATCTTGCTGTGTACACATGGTCTCCACCCCCACCCCCCCCCGCCCTGTTCCTTGCCCCCCACAACAGTGACAACACTTTCAAAATAAAAGTTGAGGGAAAGGAGAGTGCAGAGGGAGGGGTGATGGGGTCAGAGAGAGAAGAGGGTGCGGAGGGAGGGGGATAGACTGAGGCCTGGTCCACAGGCTTCACCCACGTGAGTTGTGTCTGTTTATTACCCCAATCGAGGTTTAATTTTCATCTCTGAGACACAGAGTGAGAGTAAGTTAGTGAGGGGGACAGAGATGTGAGTGAGATAGGAAGAGAGATGCTGAGAGAAACACAGGGGATGGGAAAGGTCCTCAATCTGTTTTAGCCTCTGGTTTATAACTGGGATATTTTTGTATTTGGATGTTGCTAAGAGATTGTGTAACTGTGAAGGGGAGGGGAGGAGGGGGGGTGGAATCCTGGGCTCTTGCTGTGCTATTTTGTTTAGAAATGTTCTTGCTTTGTGTATTTAGTTAATTCTTTTCCCTCTCTCTTTTCCCCAGGAATTTGGAGTTTGAAGACTGCAATGTGACTATGAATCCATGGGCAGGAGCTTTTCCCCAGCTTGGATGGATGGTCTCAGGCCTGTTCCACACCTCCCCACCCACCCACGTGAGTTGTGTCTCTTTATGACCCCGAGGTTTAATTTTAATCTGGGAGGGACCCTGGTTTTTGGTGCATCGATGAAGCGGTTTCTGTTAGATGATGGGGTGCTGGATTTTGAAACCCTGGGGTTACAATATCCCGGACTTGCGATTAGTCACAAACACATTAACCCTTTGGTGTGTGACAAAGAGGAGATTAAAAATCTGAAATCTGAAGCTGTTTAAAAGCTTGTTATAATTGCAAAATAAGACAGGTGGGGAGACAGTGCGATGAAGTGGAATCTGTTCAATCAGATTCACAGGGGCCATTACTGTTCAGTTTACTGACATTCTGACTTTAGTTTTACCTGTGTGATTTTCTGTGTCTTTCTCCCTCCAGCTTTTCTCTCTCTCTCTCTCTTTCTCCAGCTCTCGTTGTGCCCATTTTAAAATTTAATCAACAAAAACTGACCAGAAACAGCAATGTGATTTGTCATTATTTTAAATGGGGAGACAGGAACATTTCATCTCTCATTTCAATGCAGAGCACATGAGACAGAGGGAAGGAAAATAGAAAGATGGACAGAGAGAACGAGCGAGAAAGAGGGATGGAGAAAGAGAGGACAGGGACAAGGGCCTAGATAGGAGCATCCATCTTTACCCTGAATGTGAGAGACGGGAGCAGAGAGAGAAAAGGGAGGGAGTGATTGAAACAGAGAGAGAGGGAAGCCGACGTGAGTGGAGGTGTAAAAACAGGAGGGGGTGTGGGAAAGAGAGACAGGGTCTGATGGTCTCCAGTGTGTAGTCACAAGCCACCTCCACTCACATCCTCTGAGATAGAATGAGATTTTAAATTAAATCCTGGGATGGTAATTTTAAAAAGTGTCCCAAAGGAATGTGCAGCCCCTTCCCAAACTGAAACAGGGAGTTTAGCACCTTCTGGAGACTGATGGGGTGACAAAGGGAACCATTTTAATTCAATTTATGCAGTTAAATGTCCATGCTTTTGTCTTTTTAACCAATTTTACCTCTTTTTCTCCTGAGAAATTTGTATTCTGAAAACTGGAAGGTGAGGATCCATAGAGGGAAAGTCTGGGACAAGGACAAGGAGCTTCTTCCAGAGAGGGATAGTCTGAGGCCTGGTCCACAGGCTTCACCCACATGAGTTGTGTCTGTTTATTTCCCCAATCGAGGTTTAATTTTCATCTCTGAGAGACAGAGAGAGATAGAGAGAGATTGAGGGGGACAGAGATGTGAGTGAGATAGGAAGAGAGATACAGAGAGAAACACAGGGGATGGGAAAGGTCTCTCAATCTGTTTTAGCCTCTGGTTTATAACTGAGATATTTTTGTATTTGGATGTTGCTAAGAGATTGTGTAATTGTGAAGGGGAGGGGAGGGGAGGAGGGGGGTGTTTAATCCTGGGCTCTTGCTGTGCTATTTTGTTTAGAAATGTTCTTGCTTTGTGTTTTAGACAATTCTTTTCTCTCTCTCTTTTCCCCAGGAATTAGGAGTTTGAAGACTGCAATGTGACTATGAATCCATGGGCAGGAGCTTTTCCCCAGCTTGGATGGATGGACTCAGGTCTGTTCCACACCCCCCACCCACCCACGTGAGTTGTGTCTCTTTATGACCCCGAGGTTTAATTTTAATCTGGGAGGGACCCTGGTTTTTGGTTCATCGATGAAGCGGTTTCTGTTAGATGATGGGGTGCTGGATTTTGAAAGCCTGGGGTTAAAATATCCCGGCCTTGCGATTAGTCACAAACACATTAACCCTTTGGTGTGTGACAAAGAGGAGATTAAAAATCTGAAATCTGAAGCTGTTTAAAAGCTTGTTATAATTCCAAAATAAGAGAGGGAGTTTAGCACCTTCTGGAGACTGATGGGTGGGACAGGGGGAACCATTTTAATTCAGTTTACGCAGCTTCTGTGTGTGGATTTCTCTCTCTCGCTCCATCCTCCTGATCTTGCTGTGCCCACAGGGGCCTGTGGCCTTTCCCCACATGAGAGAGAGAGAAAGGAGAGGTCAGGGGAAAGAGGGGGAGAGATAACAAAACAGAGCGGAGATGGTGTGGGTAGGTGAGAAGACACAGGGTCCGGGGGGAGAGAGAGAGGGCTCCTCGTGTGCAGTCACTGCCCAGCGCCCAGTCAGGGCCTTCCAGAAAGTGGGAGTTGACTCAAACTGAAAACACGAGGCAGTGATTTGAAAATGTCTCCTGAGAGAATCCAGCTGCTCCCCAGTTTGAGTTTCAGCCCTTTCAGGGGGTTGTGGTGGTGGGGAGGGAGGGTACTGAGGGGATGGCCCCCAGACTGGGGAATTCCCACGGGGAAGACGGGGAGAGAGAGGCTTTCACAGCAGGTGTGGAGATTGGGAAAGTCATGGGATCCTGCTGTGTAAAAAAATAAAACAAAGAGGCCGCCAGCCTTTCCTGAACTGCATCAGTGACCACACTTGATAGAAATGGGTTCATGGAGGGTGAAGCAGTCGGACACACAGAGAGAGAGAGAGAGGGAGAGGGAGAGGGCCTGAAATGAGAACCTGGAGCCTGTGCGAAGGCTTCTTCTCACCCCCCAGAGTCATGTCGGTGTGTGTTAGACAGGCCGGGCCATGGGCTTTCCTGGGTTAAATGGAAAGGGCAGCAGCCATTTCAATTGAGTTTAATGTAGATCTGATGGTGCGGGCTGGTGGTGAGGGTGGGGAGAGAGCAGCCCCCAGTCTCTGTCTCTCCAGCTAGTTCCCTCTCTCCCTCTCTCTCTCCAGCCAATTCTGTCCATAATTCATCTTTCAATAAAATGTATAAAAACACCAATGTGATTTGTCGTTACTTTGGTTGGGGGTGGGGGAGGGTGTTGGAGGGGGAGAGAGAGAGGGGGTGAGGCCCATTCCCCACTCACTGTCCCGCTATCCTCAGCCAATACATTTTTAACCGGTCATGAGCAGGTGGGGAGTGGGATCTTGCTGTGTACACATGGGGCCAGAGAGAGAGGTGTGTGCAGAGGGAGGAGTGATGGGGGCAGAGAGAGAGAAAGAGGAACAGAATGAGGGAGACTTCGACAGAGAGGGGGTGGGGATGTTGGGGCCTCGGGGGCAGGGGAAGGAGACACAGGGTCTGGGGGTCTCCCCCTCCATTGTGGGACCGCTCGTGGGATCCTGCTGTGCAAATTGTCTTAGTTGCAACTCTAGTAACTATTTGATTGACTAGGGGATGTGATTGTGGAACTATAAATGTAAAAGATGGCCAGTGTGGTGTGGATTTTTGTCGATGGTGAGACAGGAACTTTACAGAGTGCCCTTTCTATCCAGCACTCACAGGGGCGGGGAATTAAAAAGGCCGGAACTTGTACCCGGGTCTAATTCACCAAGAGCACAGGGCCCGTGTCTGAGAGCAATTCATGTCACGGTGAAAGGTAAAGGCCCGGCAGCCAATTTAATTCACTTCACCGATCTCTGACTGTCAAATTCTCAGTCTCCTCTCTCCCCCTCGGTCTCTCCAATGGGGGAAGAGAGAGAGAGAGAGTAAGGGGGGAGTGAGTGAGGTGAAACAGAGGGGCTGAGATTGCAAAACAAGAGGAGGGGGTGTGAATAGACACAGGATCTGGGGGTCTCCAATGTGTAGAATCTGCCCAGCTCCCAGTCACATCTTTTAGAAAAGGCTGAATTGCGAAAATGAATCCAGGGACAGTGAAGCAAGTGACTCACTAACAATGAGAGCATTTTAAACATTCATTCTTTCACTGCAAAGCGCTCAATCTTTCTGAGGTTCTGAAGGGGTCGGGGGTCTTCACTGTCTTAGTCCCTCTCCAACTTGCTGCCTCTCTCTCTCTCTGTGTAAATATTGCCCCATTTTAAAAGGTGCTGAACAGAGGTGGCTGCACCCTGTGGGATCTTGCTGTGCCCAAATTCCCTGCAGTGTTTCATACTGTGCCACAACCAGTTAATTGATTAAAAATGTGCTGATTGGACTCATTTCCTGTCCCTCAGGAGCCCTTTACCAAGTCCTAACTGTGAGAGTGTGTAAAAGTTTGTGCTAATTCCTGAATAATGCTGGTGTTTTAGGCAGGGCGATGAATTGGGAGGTGGAACAGTCATTTGAATTCAGTCTCTCTAGGATGTGTCCCTACGTTACAACAGAGAGAGAGGGGGGAGATTGAGGGAAACAGGTAAAGACAGTGAAACAGAGGCAGGAGGTTGGGGGTGAGGAAGAGACACAGGGTCTGGGGGTGGTTAGGGGAGGGTCTCCAGTTTGGAGTCAGTGCCCAGCTCCCAGTCTCTGCAGAAAAGCCTCAGTCACACCCTCCCGGGGACGCCTGGTTTGTAAAAATCGATGCTGGGACGGAGATTTCAAAAAGTCTCCCCCAGGAAGCAGCAGCTTGTTCCCGGTTTGAAGAGAAGGAGTTTAGGCCTTTCTGGGGATGTGTCCGGACTCAGAGCACACATGGTGCCCGTGGGCGGGGGAGAGGGGGAAGAGGGAGGGTTACAGCAGGCATGAGGCTGGGGAAGGAAATGTTTCTCCCTGTTCCCATCCGGATAGCATTACATTGCTGCCTGTGGGATCCCCCTGTGCAGAAACGGCCTGCAGCTTTTCCTAAACTGCAACAGGGAACACACGACGTTTCTGGGGGAGGGGGTGGCATTTCCCTGTCTCTGTCATTCCAGCTTTCTCTCTCCCTCTCTCTTTCCAGACATTTCTTTCTCTGCTTCATCTTGTAGTAAACTGACAGGAAGGTCATAATGTGATTTGTCGATATTTGAATTGGGGGGGTTAAGGGGGAGTGGGTCCCATTTCCTTCTCACTCCTTCCAGCCCTGCCTGTGAGGTTTGGGCTGAGCTGTGGAGGGAGAGGAATGTTCTGTTAGACTGGGGCCTCTTCCTGTCCCTGAGCTTTAATGCAGCCTCTGCGACTAGGCCCAATTCACGGCCTCTATTCAGGCCCCTCGGGAGGGTCTGTGCATTGGCTGAACTCCCCAATAAAGGCCCGTGTTTCAGGCCATGAATGTGACGGTGAAACAAAATGTGCAGCAGCCTCTTGAATTCATTTGATTGAGGATGTGATTGTGCGTTTTCCTGCTGTCTCTCTCTCCCTCTCTCTCTCTCGATTGTGAGTTATCAGGGAGGGAGGGAGAGAGAAAGGGGAGAGGGAGGGAAACAGGGAGAGAGAGGGACAGGGAGGGGAGAGACGAGGATCTGGGGGTCTCCGGCGTGCAGTCACTGCCCAGCTCCCAGCCTCTGGAGAAAAGACCCTCACTCCCAGCCTCCCAGAAGTTTGGATTAGTGAAAAGAAACTGTGTCACTGAGGGGCCAATCTGTGCCAGTTTGTTTCAAGATATTTCTCTGCCCTTTCCTTTTCCATCAATTCTCAGTCTAAACCAATCTGATCTGACTGTGAACGCACTGCAGTGTGTGGGTTCTTTCTGTGCGCAAATACCAAACAGGTTTTCCCAAATGACCACCAGGGAGCACACTTTGAAAATGAATTCCCCGACTGGTGAAGCAGGCGGGAGGGCCTGAAGTGAAACTTGTTCAAGTGAGGCTGTTTCCCCGAATAATGCTGCTGTATTAGACACTGCGATGAATTGAGGCTTGAATGAAATGTGCGGGAAGCATTTTAAATTGAGTTTATTGAGGCCCTGACTGTGGATTTCTCTCTCCCTGCCTCTCCATATTCTGGCATGGGAGAAACAGAGAGAGAGAGAGAGAGAGACAGAGGGAGAGAGGGAGGGAGGGAGAGAGAGAGAGGTGGGAAAGAGGAAAGATTGAGGGAACTATTGAGTGGGAGGTTAACAGATGGTGGGAGGGGACGGTTATGAGGGAGAGAGACAGACAGCATCTGGGGTTTGTCCAGTCCATGTCCCTCGTGGGGCTGTTTGTGGGATCCTGCTGTGCGCTGCAATTGTAAACATTGATGTGTTGACTTTCGGAGGTCCTGGAATTGAATTTCTAAATGTGAGGCTGCGTAAAGGCCTGTTATTTTTATGTTGTTTATTTATTGTTCTATTTCCCGTGTTGAATTCCCATCACTGATTTCCCTGAAGTTTTCATATATTTTGTAAAGCAATTAGTTCCCAACCCCGGGCCCAGTTTTAAAGAGGAAGATTTTCTGGGAATAGGGGGTGGGGGAAGGATACCTGGCTAACATCACCTTGCTTGTGGGATCTTGCTGTGCGTATCCAACCTGCAGCCTGGTTGGACGTGGGGAAGTGTGAGGTCATGCACTTTGGTAGCAAGAATAGAGGCATAGACTATTTTCTAAATGGGGAGAGAATTCAGAAATCTGGAGCGCAAAGGGACTTGGGAGTCCGAGTCCAGGATTCTCTTAAGGTTAACTTGCAGGTTGAGTCGGTAGTTAGGAAGGCAAATGCAATGTTGGCATTTATTTCGAGAGTACTAGAATATAAAAGCAGGGAATTTGCTGCAGAGGCTTTATAAGGTTCTGGTCAGACCACATTTAGAATATTGGGAGCAATTTTGGGCCCCGTATCTCAGGAAGGATGTGCTGGCCCTGGAGAGGGTCCAGAGGAGGTTCACGAGAACGATACCAGGAATGAAAGGCTTAACATATGAGGAATGTTTGAGGACTCTGGGTCTATACTCGATGGTGTTTAGAAGGATGAGGGGGGATCTGATTGAAACTCACAGAATACTGAAAGGCCTGGATAGAGTGGACGTGGGGAAGATGTTTCCATTAGCAGGAGAGACCAGGACCCGAGGACACAGCCTCAGAGTAAAGGGAAAACCTTTTAGAACAGAGATGAGGAGAAAATTCTTTAGCTAGAGAGTGGTGAATCTATGGAATTCGTTGCCACAGAAGGCTGTTGCGGCCAGGTCATTGAATGTATTTAAGACCGAGATAGATAGGTTCTTGATTGATAAGGGGATCAAAGATTATGGGGAGAAGGCGGGAGAATGGGGTTGAGAAACTTATCAGCCATGATTGAATGGCGGAGCAGACTCGATGGGCCAAATGGCCTAATTTCTGCTCCTATGTCTTATGGTTATATCCCTCGTGGGGCTGTTTGTGGGATCCTGCTGTGCACTGCTATTTTAAACATTGATTTTCGAATGTTTGAGCTTCTTGAATTGAATGTCTAAATGTGAGGCTGTGCTTGTTAGTTTGATATTGTTTGTTTATTGTTATAATTCCCTGTGTTGAAGGCCAGATGAGGAATTGGACAGGGGTGGGGAGTGGGGGGTTTAATTCCAGTGATTTCTCTCCAGCCTTCAAAAAGTTGCAATACAATCAGTTCCACCCAGCCGACCCCAGTTTAAAAGAGGTAGATTAGACTTTTCTGGGGGTGAGGGAAGGAAGGATACCTGGCTAACATCACCTGGCTTGTGGGATCTTGCTGTGCTTGTCTGGCCTGCACTGCAACCATGGTTACCCTCCCCGAGTTCAGTTTACTGACGGGCTGATTGAGGATTGTTCCCATTTCGCACCACCCCCCCACCCCCATTTCTCTCCGTAAATCATCGATAAATGTAAAACATGGCCACAGTGCATCATTATTTCAAATGGTCAGACAGAGACTTTTCAGAGTGTTTTTCAATCAAGTTCCATCCTGAGGAAGGGGAAAAGAACAGAGATAGCGACAGATTATCAAGCGGGAGAGAGAGAGAGAGAGGGAAAGATGAGCAGGGATGGGGTGGGCTGGATAGGTACAGAGGGAGGGGGAGAGAGACAGAGGGAGAGGGAGAGGTGACAGTGTTAGAATCGGAAAGTGCAATGTGAATATTTAGTGTGCAAACAGCAGCAGCCCTGGAGTGAGCAGGTAGAGGGGGTGAGGACAGTGAATGGGAGAGGGACGGCGAGGTGGGGATGATCAGTGTTTGTGTGTTATGTACAATCAGGCAGTAAAACAGCTGGAGCTCGCAGGTTAAACACAGAGGGAGAGGGCTGGTCACGAGGCATTTACACCGTCATCTCATTTCAAATCTGTTCCCATTGTCTGTGTTTACTAACAGGGGGTGTGTTTACTAAATGATGCCTCTACCCCCACTCCACCGCCCCTCCGAGATTGTGGATGTAAGTGAGTGAGAAGAGCCCTGGGATCTTGCTGTGTCTTTTTTGTTTCAGTAATGTTTGCTTTATTTTAATCATTTTGAATTGAGTTTATTGAGGCCCTGACTGTGGTTTTCTCTCTCTCTGCCTCTATATTCTGGCATGGGAGAAACAGAGAGATAGAGAGAGAGGGAGAGAGGGAGGGAGGGAGAGAGAGAGGAGGGAAAGAGGAAAGATTGAGGGAACTATTGAGTGGGGAGGTTAACAGATGGTGGGAGGCGACGGTTATGAGGGAGAGACAGACAGACAGGATCTGGGGTTTGTCCAGTCCATGTCCCTCATGGGGCTGTTTGTGGGATCCTGCTGTGCGCTGCAATTGTAAACATTGATGTGTTGACTTTCGGAGGTCCTGTAATTGAATTTCTAAATGTGAGGCTGCGTAAAGGCCTGTTAGTTTTATGTTGTTTATTTATTGTTCTATTTCCTGTGTGGAAGGCCAGATGATGAATTGGACTGGGGGGGAGGGAGGTTGGGGGCTTGAATCCCCGTCACTGATTTCTCTGAAGTTTTCATATAATTTGTAAATCAATTAGTTCCCAACCCCGGGCCCAGTTTTAAAGAGGAAGATTTTCTGGGAATAGGGGGTGGCGGAAGGATACCTGGCTAACATCACCTTGCTTGTGGGATCTTGCTGTGCGTGTCCAAATTGCAGCCTGTCCTGCACTGCAACCCTGTGGCTGCCCTCCCCCTGAGATCACGGGGATGTTATAGGGACAGGGATTGAGATCGGGGACAGTCAAAAGGACAGAAAGTGAGAACAGGGACTGTTAAAGGGACAGAGATTGCGATCACGGGGAGGTTAAAGGGACAGAGAGTGAGTTAAGGGGAGGTTAAAAGGCCAGAGATTGAGAACATGGGGAGGTTAAAGAGACAGAGAGTGAGATCACTGGGCGGTTAAAGGGCCAGAGTGTTAGATGACGGGGAGGTTAAACGTACACAGAGTGAGATCACGGGGAGGTTAAAGGGACAGACAGTGAGATCACGGGGAGGTTAAAGGGATAGAGAGTGAGATCACGGGAAGGTTAAAGGGACAGAGAGTGAGATCACGGCGAGGTTAAAGGGACAGAGTGTGAGATCACGGGGACGTTAAAGGGACAGACAGTGAGATCACGGGGAGGTTAAAGGGACAGACAGTGAGATCACGGGGAGGTAAAAGGGACAGAGAGTTTGATCAAAGCGAGGTTAAAGGGACAGAGAGTGAGATCACGGGGAGGTTAAAGGGACAGACAGTGAGATCACGGGGAGGTTAAAGGGACAGACAGTGAGATCACGGGGAGGTAAAAGGGACAGAGAGTTTGATCAAAGCGAGGTTAAAGGGACAGAGAGTGAGATCACGGGGAGGTTAAAGGGACAGAGAGTGAGATCACGGTGAGGTTAAAGGGACAGAGAGTGAGATCACGGGGAGGTTAAAGGGACAGAGAGTGAGTTAAGGGGAGGTTAAAAGGCCAGAGATTGAGAACATGGGGAGGTTAAAGAGACAGAGAGTGAGATCACTGGGCGGTTAAAGGGCCAGAGTGTTAGATGACGGGGAGGTTAAACGTACACAGAGTGAGATCACGGTGAGGTTAAAGGAACAGAGAGTGAGATCACGGGGATGTTAAATGGACAGAGAGTGAGATCACGGGGAGGTTAAAGGGACAGACAGTGAGATCACGGGGAGGTTAAAGGGATAGAGAGTGAGATCACGGGAAGGTTAAAGGGACAGAGAGTGAGATCACGGCGAGGTTAAAGGGACAGAGTGTGAGATCACGGGGACGTTAAAGGGACAGACAGTGAGATCACGGGGAGGTTAAAGGGACAGACAGTGAGATCACGGGGAGGTAAAAGGGACAGAGAGTTTGATCAAAGCGAGGTTAAAGGGACAGAGAGTGAGATCACGGGGAGGTTAAAGGGACAGACAGTGAGATCACGGGGAGGTTAAAGGGACAGACAGTGAGATCACGGGGAGGTAAAAGGGACAGAGAGTTTGATCAAAGCGAGGTTAAAGGGACAGAGAGTGAGATCACGGGGAGGTTAAAGGGACAGAGAGTGAGATCACGGTGAGGTTAAAGGGACAGAGAGTGAGATCACGGGGAGGTTAAAGGGACAGACAGTGAGATCACGGGGAGGTTAAAGGGACAGACAGTGAGATCACGGGGAGGTAAAAGGGACAGAGAGTTTGATCAAAGCGAGGTTAAAGGGACAGAGAGTGAGATCACGGGGAGGTTAAAGGGACAGAGAGTGAGATCACGGGGAGGTTAAAGGGGCAGAGAGTGAGATCACGGTGAGGTTAAAGGGACAGAGAGTGAGATCACGTGGAGGTTAAAGGGACAGAGAGTGAGATCACGGGGATGTTATAGGGACAGAGGGTGAGATCACGGGGAGGTTAAAGGGACAGGGAATGAGATCACGGGAGGGTTAAAGGGAAAGAGGGTGAGATCATGGGGAGGTTACAATCAGGCAGTAAAACAGCTGGAGCTCGCAGGTTACACACAGAGGGAGAGGGCTGGTCACGAGGCATTTACACCGTCATCTCATTTCAAATCGGTTCCCATTGTCTGTGTTTACTAACAGGGGGTGTGTTTACTAAATGATGCCTCTACCCCCACTCCACCGCCCCTCCGAGATTGTGGATGTAAGTGAGTGAGAAGAGCCCTGGGATCTTGCTGTGTCTTTTTTGTTTCAGTAATGTTTGCTTTATTTTAATCATTTTGAATTGAGTTTATTGAGGCCCTGACTGTGGTTTTCTCTCTCTCTGCCTCTATATTCTGGCATGGGAGAAACAGAGAGAGAGAGAGAGGGAGAGAGGGAGGGAGGGAGAGAGAGAGGTGGGAAAGAGGAAAGATTGAGGGAACTATTGAGTGGGGAGGTTAACAGATGGTGGGAGGGGACGGTCATGAGGGAGAGAGACAGACAGGATCTGGGGTTTGTCCAGTCCATGTCCCTCGTGGGGCTGTTTGTGGGATCCTGCTGTGCGCTGCAATTGTAAACATTGATGTGTTGACTTTCGGAGGTCCTGGAATTGAATTTCTAAATGTGAGGCTGCGTAAAGGCCTGTTATTTTTATGTTGTTTATTTATTGTTCTATTTCCTGTGTGGAAGGCCAGATGATGAATTGGACTGGGGGGGAGGGAGGGTGGGGGCTTGAATCCCCGTCACTGATTTCTCTGAAGTTTTCATATATTTTGTAAATCAATTAGTTCCCAACCCCGGGCCCAGTTTTAAAGAGGAAGATTTTCTGGGAATAGGGGGTGGTGGAAGGATACCTGGCTAATATCACCTTGCTTGTGGGATCTTGCTGTGCGTGTCCAACCTGCAGCCTGTCCTGCACTGCAACCCTGTGGCTGCCCTCCCCCTGAATTCAGTTCAGTGACGGGCTGATTGAGGATTGCTCCCATTTCCCGCCGCCCCCCCTGTCATTTCTCTCAGTAAACCCTGGATAAATATAAAACATGGCCACAGTGCATCATTATTTCAAATGGTCAGAAAGAAGCTTTTCTGAGCGCATTTCAGTCAAGATTGATCCTGAGGTAAAGAAAAGGAAGAGAGATAGCGACAGATTGGAGAGGTAAAGATGAGCAGAGATAGAGAGGAGGCTAGATAGGTACAGAGGGAGGGGGAGAGAGAGAGAGAGGGAGAGAGGTGACAGTGTTAGAATCGGAAAGTGCAATGTGAATATTTAGTGTGCAAACAGCAGCAGCCCTGGAGTGAGCAGGTAGAGGGGGTGAGGACAGTGAATGGGAGAGGGACGGTGAGGTGGGGATGATCAGTGTTTGTGTGGTTTTTACAATGAGGCAGTAAAACAGCTGGAGCTCGCAGGTTAAAGACAGAGGGAGAGACGCAGCCTCTGGGAGTTGGGGGGACAGGGGAGGCACTGGGGTGGTCTCCAGTGTTTAGTCACAGCCCCAGCCTCAGAGTAAAGGCCCCACACGCCCACCTCCCTCTTTTGATTGAGATTGTGGTTGTGAGTGAGTGAGAAGAGCCCTGGGATCTTGCTGTGTCTTGTGTTTTAAAATTCTGTGCTTTATTTTAATCAATTTCCATTTCTCTCTCTCTCTTTCCCTCTCCCCCCCAAGGAGAATGGATTTGGCAGCTGCAGCTCGGACGATGCAGAGAGAGAATCGATTTGCCGCGAGGAATCCTCGGACAAGAGCTGTAACCGGAGAAAAAAATAATAAAAATGTGTCCGTGCCTTTGTCACTCATTCTTATACCCGGAGAAAGGACGTGTGGAATTTTCACACCGACGATTGGGTTCAGTGTCGGTTGGGGTGGGGGGGTTTGGGGAATGGGGGTTTTACTCAGGGGGATCCAGGTTGAGACACGGTGCTGCAGAGAGCCCAATCTAATCCCATCGAGTTCAATCCCTCCACCTCTTCCTGCCTCTCTTATCTCTGCTCACTCTTACTCAGTGATAGTTTCAGGGCCTGTAACACTCACAGGGTCTGCATTCGATTCACGGCCTGGATCATTATCCTTTAACGGTATCAATTCTGCATTATTTTCAGGGTCTCTATTAGATTGGGGGCCTGTCTTTGTTTGATGGTTTTGATCAGTTTGGGGGGGATTCAGTTGTCGCTGGGTGGATTTGTTTCTGCTTTTGATTTATTACCGCCCAAGGAGGATCAGCCTCTGGCACAAAGAAACTGTTCAGCACAACCTTAACCAAGACATAAGGGCCCCCGGCTTCTGTTAGGCCTCAGGCCTCCGCTGGCCTCTGTTGGCACACACCCAACAAATCATACATCGGCGGGAGAGGCATCATGCCCATCGTGTCTGTATTACTTTAATGGCCTCTATGAATATTTATTTCACGGCCCGTGTGGGTTTCAGTGTTTAATATTGGATTTGAGGGATTCTGTTAGTTTCAGTGATTGAATAAATTTCGAGGTCTGTATTTTCCCTTGTGTCATTGTAATTTCAGGGAGCAGATTCATTTTTTGGCTCAGTAATAGTTTCAGGCACCGTCTAATGATCAGGGCCAAAATGAGTTTCATGGTGAATCCTAGTCTCAGGGGCTCCATTAGTTTCAATGCCCGATTTCGATTCTGGAACTAGATTATTTAATCCAGGTCTGCATTTTTTTCATAGTCTCTATTAATTCCGGGTCCAGTATTAGTGTTGGGTCTGCATTGGTTTCTGGGCCTGGATTAGATTCAGGGTCAGTATTAATTCCAGACCATGTATTAGTTTCAGGGTCTGTATTAATCCCAGACCATGTATTAGTTTCAGGGTCTATATTAATTCCAGACCGTGTATTAGTTTCAGGGTCAGTATTAATTCCAGACCGTGTATTAGTTTCAGGGTCTGTATTCATTCCAGACCGTGTATTAGTTTCAGGGTCAGTATTAATTCCAGACCGTGTATTAGTTTCAGGGTCTGTATTAATTCCAGACCATGTATTAGTTTCAGGGTCAGTATTAATTCCAGACCATGTATTAGTTTCAGGGTCAGTATTAATTCCAGACCATGTATTAGTTTCAGGGTCAGTATTAATTCCAGACCGTGTATTAGTTTCAGGGTCTGTATTCATTCCAGACCGTGTATTAGTTTCAGGGTCTGTATTCATTCCAGACCGTGTATTAGTTTCAGGGTCAGTATTAATTCCAGACCGTGTATTAGTTTCAGGGTCAGTATTAATTCCAGACCGTGTATTAGTTTCAGGGTCTGTATTAATTCCAGACCGTGTATTAGTTTCAGGGTCTGTATTAATTCCAGACCGTGTATTAGTTTCAGGGTCAGTATTAATTCCAGACCATGTATTAGTTTCAGGGTCAGTATTAATTCCAGACCATGTATTAGTTTCAGGGTCAGTATTAATTCCAGACCGTGTATTAGTTTCAGGGTCTGTATTAATTCCAGACCGTGTATTAGTTTCAGGGTCTGTATTAATTCCAGACCGTGTATTAGTTTCAGGGTCAGTATTAATTCCAGACCGTGTATTAGTTTCAGGGTCTGTATTAATTCCAGACCGTGTATTAGTTTCAGGGTCTGTATTAATTCCAGACCATGTATTAGTTTCAGGGTCAGTATTAATTCCAGACCGTGTATTAGTTTCAGGGTCAGTATGGGTTTGAGGATCTTTAGTGTCAGGACAATGATTAGAGCCGGGGGGTGGAAAATTACAGGGGGGGAAAGAAAGAGCGTTTGGGGGGGGGAAAGAGCGTGGGGGGGGGGGAAATGAGCGTGGGGGGTTGGATAAAAAAAAAGCGTGGTGGGGGGGGTATAAAAAAAAAAGAGCGTGGGGGGGAAAGAAAAAAGAGCGTGGGGGGGAAAGAAAAAAGAGCGTGGGGGGGAAAGAAAAAAGAGCGTGGGGGGGAAAGAAAAAAGAGCGTGGGGGGGAAAGAAAAAAGAGCGTGGGGGGGAAAGAAAAAAGAGCATGGGGGGGGAATAAAAAAAAGAGCGTGGGGGGGGGAATAAAAAAAGAGAGTGTGGGGGGGGAATAAAAAAAGAGAGTGTGGGGGGGATAAAAAAAGAGAGTGTGGGGGGGGAATAAAAAAAGAGAGTGTGGGGGGGATAAAAAAAGAGAGTGTGGGGGGGATAAAAAAAGAGAGTGTGGGGGGGATAAAAAAAGAGAGTGGGGGGGGGGAATAAAAAAAGAGAGTGTGGGGGGGGAATAAAAAAAGAGAGTGTGGGGGGGGGAATAAAAAAAAGAGAGTGTGGGGGGGGAATAAAAAAAAGAGAGTGTGGGGGGGGAATAAAAAAAAGAGAGTGTGGGGGGAATAAAAAAAAGAGAGTGTGGGGGGGGAATAAAAAAAAGAGAGTGTGGGGGGTGGGATAAAAAAAAAAGAGTGTGGGGGGTGGGATAAAAAAAAAGATTGTGGGGGGTGGGATAAAAAAAAAGAGTGTGGGGGTGGGATAAAAAAAAGAGTGTGGGGGGGGGAATAAAAAAAAAGAGTGTGGGGGGGAATAAAAAAAAGAGTGTGCGGAGGTTGGTTATTCAGACAGGCGCCTGTACACACTCATGTTCCCTTTTTGCTCAAATAATGACCACTGCACTTTATGATGCAGATAAACAACATTCCTCTCTTCATCTCATCGCAGATGAAGATTTTCGGAAGGTTTGTTCGAACGATTCCAGGCTGGCCGATGTCTAATCAGGCCTGAGCACGATCAGCAGATTCTCCCTCAATCGATTCCTAGAGAACGTGTATTCGTAACTGGGGTGGGCAAGTTGCAATTTCTGTCTCTTCCTCTTCTCTGCTACGCTGTATTTTCGCTGGGTCTCACGTGTGGCCTCCATATAGAGGACATAAGTTTTACGTTTGTATTTAACAGGAGTTCAGAAATATAAACATTGAGGAGGGCAGTAGAAATATTAAGGAGGATATGCATAGACAGGTGAAAGGGAAATCCAAGGTGCAGATATAATGTAATTGATGTTAGTGTGAAGAATACGATTGGGAGAGTCAACATAACATTAAAAATCCACAACTTTAAATGCGATGCGGGAACAGAGTGGATACATGTACCCTGATCTTCATCACAAGAAGGACACTTGATAAGGTTGTTAACTACGCATAGAGGGTATTTGACTTTATACACACAGGGGTAAAATACAAAAGCAAGGAACTTCTGTTGAAATTGTATGCATCACTGGTTAGTCTTCAGTTACAGTAATGCACCTCATTCGGTTCACTGCACATTACAAAGGGTTTGTAGGCCTTGGAGAGAGCACAGAGAAGATTTACTTGACTGATGCCAGGGATGGGAAATTTCCGTTTCATTGTGGACACTGGAGAGGTTGTAATTGTTCTCCATAGATCGGCAGATAACGTGGAATTGAATAGACGTCTCGAAATTAACGTGGAAGTTTGAGACAGTCAGAAGAAACAGTTTCCACTGGAACAAGGAATAGTGACACTGTTTTCAATAATTTGCATTAACCTGAGAGGATAGAAATAGAACAGTTTTATAGAGAGTGGTTGCAATGAGGAATGCACAGGTTGAAGACATGTTTGAAGCCGATTCAATTGACAGTTTCAAATGGGAACTGTAGAAATGCGGACGTGGGGGCGGAGGGGGGTGGGGGTAATTTCAGAGCTCCGGACAAAGAGCAGGCAGGAGGGACATTATAGAATAGCTGCTTTAAAGACAGCACAGAGGCGCTGGAACAAATGGGTCCCATTCAGGCTGAATGAACCTCCCAGTCTCTGATTACGGAATACATCGAGCCCCTGACTCGTGCACATTCCTGACGTTCAGCAGCTCGCAGGACAAATGTTGCTCCTCACTTTTTCTCTGAGAAATGCGATAGCAGAACGGCAAACAGATGGTGAGGAAAGTATTGTTGGCAATATCTTTAGTGGAAAATGATTCTGTCTCTAATCACAGGTCTGGTGTCATTCAGTGAATTAGAAACTCATTGATTTGATTCATGTTTCTGTCTCTTTCTTCTCAGGGTTTGTCTGGCATTGACAAGGATGAATTTTCGGATTGGTGGTAACCGAGGCTTCAGCTGCCTGTTTGGGCTGATGTAAAAATACCATGACACTACATCGATGAAGAGCAAGGGAACTCTCCCTAGTGTCACGGTCAATATTCGTCCCGCCACCAACATCACAACGAAACACAATATCTGGTCATGAGCACATTGCTGTTTGTGGGAGCTGTTGGGTCTAAATTATCTGCCTCTTCCGCTGCATCGCAGCAGTGGCTACACAGCAAGGACCACTTTTCTGATCAACCCGGTCTTTGAAAGATTTATCAGCGTATTTCACGCTTGATGGAGTCAAATGCCTTTGACTGATGAACAAAAACGCTGCAGAGCAGTTTAATCAGCTCCAGAAAGGATTGCTTGGTTTATCCACTGACAAATATCATGCATGTGCTTTTTTTTTCTGCGTGGCCAGTAAACAATTGGGTTTTTGAAAGGTTGTTTTCACAGACGGGAAGGAGTCGTTCCAGTTGGATTCATGAGCAAACCTTCTCCGGAGTGGCCATGAGTGATGTGCATCTATAATAGCAAGAGTTTGAATATCATCCTTCTATTAAAGTGAAATAATGTTGGAATTGCAGACGTATAGTGGTAAGACCTATTCCACCCAGTTTTTTGTAAAAACAAGTCTGAGATTTTGAGCGAGGCCAACCGCCCTGTTGATGCCCCCACGCTTAGATATATCAGTGGCTCTTGGTTCACCGAACAAAGACACCACCGGCTGCGGGAGAATTTCCACCAGCGGTATCTCCGCAGGATATTAAATTGCAAGTGGGAAGACTGGTGAACCAACTCCTGTTTCCTCCCTGAAATCAGTTCCACAAGAATCTTCACCAGGATCATGTGAAAAGAGCTCCACTTGTCTTGTCACTACACGCACATGTCAAATGAAAGATTCCTGAAGCAGATCCACTTTTAACTACTTGAGCGTGACACCCGATCTCAAGGAGACAGAGGAAATGTTTCAAGGACACACTAACAGCCTCAATTAAACGGGCATAAAGAGATCTCGGTACTTGGGAGGAACTTGCCAATAACTGTGCCATGTGTTGTAGCCTCATCCAACAAGCTGCACCCCAGTGCCCACATCAACTCTGCTGTGGAGAAGTGATCAAAACGGAAGGGGAAAAAAAACAAACCGAAACTCAGGGAACAACCTTCCTCTGGAAAAATCCTGCCGGTTTTGACCAATGACCTGTGCCTTCAGGATTGGTCTGGTGAGTGATCTGAAGACGCACACTGGCTGAAGTCATCCTCGTTTCGAGGGAATGAGGATGATGATAATGAGGACAACGATTAAGTTTTGATATTTAATTCTCTTCATAAATGTACCATTGAGGAATGATTGTCTGCAAAATCATCATTTGCCAACCAGCTGTCCGATGTCTTCACAATTACTTCACATTAAGGATGCACTTCATGATGGAGTGTGGCACAAACATCGTGCCGATTAGGATTGATTTTGAAGATATCAAGCAACTCAAACTGAGCATCTATGACGCCCTGAAGCCCAATGGCAACATCACTATTGCAACAAACACAAACCTTAACCTCATTGCCACACATATGACACTCCCAGCCCTCCACGGTAACGTAAATCCCTTTCCATTGACGAGTCCTGGTGGGCATGCGAGGAGCAGCAGCCACCAAACCTAAAAATGATGTGCCAGCCTTGTGAAGCTAGAACACACAATGACTTTCATGACAAACAGGGTAAAAAGCAATCCCCAGACTGAGCTAAGTGACCTCACGATGAATTAATCATAACTAAGTCAGCCACATCCTGTTGTGTTGGCGATGGGAAATTAAAAGCAGCAAAACAAAAGTGAGAAGGAGGTTCCTGAAGTATCCACAGCATCAATGATGGGGGAGCACACCAGATCGCTGCAAAACACAAGGCTGAAGAACTTGCCGAAAACTCCATCCAGAAGTGTCCAGTTAATGATTCATCTCACTCGGCTCCTGAGGCATTCAACGCCACAGGTGTCATCCTTCAGGAAATTCGTTTCACTAAACGTGACATCAAGACAAGGGCTGAAGGCATTGGATAAGCAAAAGCTATGAAACCTGACACGTCTCCGATAATCGGACTGAAGGCTTGTGCTCGAGAACTCGCTGCGCCTTCAGTTAAGCTATTCCAATGCAGCTACAACACTGACATATACTTGGCTATTTGGAAATTTTCCCAGGTCTCTCTTTTTTCTCAAATATGAAAAAATCCAATCCTATCAATTATAACCCCATCATCAAATCCTGATCATCTGCATGTTGACGGAAGGTGTCATTGATAGTGCTGTTCTGCTGCACTTGATTAGCAATAACCTGCTCACTGACGCGTAGTTTTGGATAGGTTTGTCTACCCATCTCCTGGCTTCATAAAATGTTGTTTCAAAATGTAAAAAGATCTGAAATGCAGAGATGAGTTGGCAGTGACTATCCTGGACAACAAGACAGCTTATGACGGAGTCTATTATCCAAGAGCTCGATCAAACAGTAGTCAATGTAATTCCGGGAGTCCTCTGAGTTCGTTGCAGTCATACCTACTGCAAACGAAGATGTCTGTAGATGTTCGAGGTCAATGTTCACTGTCCCAGGACATCCCTGCACGAGTTCTCCAGAGTAATACTCCATGCCAAACATCTTCAGTTGCTTCATCAATTACCTTCCCTCCATCATAAGATCAGAATTGAGGGTATTGCTGACGATTGCACAATTTCCAGTGCCATTCGGAGCTGTTCAGATAATGAAGCAATCCATGTCCAAATGCAACAGAAACAGGAGAGCATTCAGTCTTGGGCTCATAAGTGGCAGGTAACAAAGCAAGGTCAACATCTGCATGAAATCATGTATAAAATGTCCGCAGTAAGTTAACCAGGACTCAGCAACATGATGGTGATAATCATGTTATGTAATTCGCCGACATTGCAATGCTCCAGTGATAACGGCCAGGCTGAATTCAGGAAAAACCGCCAGTTACTTCTCTCCCTCATGGAGCGACACAAACACTTGCTTTTATGCTGACCATATTTGTTAATTGCACGGCAATAGCTATAGAACTACAAGCAAGTGGTTAGATAACACATAAACACAAACAAGAAACCAGTGGTTATGCTCACATACACAAAAGCAATAAAATCGTTGTTATGGTCACATACACAAAGGCAATAAACTAGTGGTTATGCACACAAGTACACGCAATAAATAAACAAGAGGTTATGTGCACACGTACATACAAACAATAAACTGGTGGTTATGTAAACAGGTACACACAAGTAACAAAAATGTGTTTAGGTACACACACACACATAATAAACTACTGGTTGTGTTCGCAAATTCACTCACGTAACAAACAGATAGTTTTGTAGACAAATATACACACATAATAATCATTTAGTTATACATAAACGAAAATTAGAAATTCACCAAGACTACTTAGGTAGGGCGTTCAACACCCACCACCACAGTCAAAGGCACGTTGGAACACCACGGCGTGGAAGCTCCCCTCTTAGTCACTCACCATCCTGACTTGGAAATATATCGCCGTCCCTTCAATGTCGCTGGGTCAAATTCCAGGATCCCCCTTTCTAACAGCACTGCGGATGCACCTACCCAACATGAACTGCAGTTGATCAAAGAGGCAGCTCACCACCACTTTCTCAAGAATAGCTAAAGATGGACAATAAATGATGCCCCAGCCAGTGAAGCCGATACCCCATGAATGAATAAAAATAATTAAATGCACACATGCACATAAACAATAAGCAATTGGTTATGCACAAAAATACACACAACCGTAATCTAGTGGTTATGTGCACATACATGCGCACACAAACTGATTATGGAGGCACTGTTAGGAACTAAATATAGTTTAAATTAATTGCAATTTTGTTTGTTGGTGTTAGGAACAAGATGTATTGTTAAGTTTAATTTACGTTCTATTTCTTTTGTTTGTTGGAAATCACGAAGCCTGCAGTTATGTGAAATGGAGAACGCAAACATGCTGCTCTCTTTGCATGCACGTATTTTAATTTATTTTACACTCTTGAAGTGAAGAGATGGGTCACCCAAGGAATTAGCAATTTAGGGAAGTTAAAACATACAAAATAAATCTTGCTCTTGCCCCGAGGCAGTGAATCAAAGAAAGACCCACATGGAGGTAGGGAGAAGCAGCATGAAAAAACAGGGTTTTTTAGGTTTTAATTTGGAAATGAAAACATATACTTAAAGTATTAACTAATTTAGAGTGAGGTTTCTGGATATCTCAGAGGAGGTAAAAATTGTAGAAGGACATCTATTGAATGTCCATAAGTTCACTGAAAATGAAAACTCTTTGCATCTGAACCAGTTTAACCCTGGATGTGGAAGTAGTGGCACCTCCTTACTGTAGTAATGGGTCTGTACTGGTTGCTGTAATAAACGGGACAACGTGAGTTTGGCCCAGTTCTTTCTTGGTGTCTGTATTGAAGGCTTTCCAAACCTTTTGTAATCCAGTGAAATATAGCCAATGTTTCATGTTTTTTTAAATGCTTTATATTTCGATAAAGAAAATAAACATCAGACTCCCGTGAATCAGTTTCAGTAAGTTGCATCCATGGTTTACAAAAGAATATATTCAATCAAAGCAACTTCCATTCCGTGATCTCTCGAGTTCAATCATAGCATTACCTGGGATCACGACAAATTGGGGGCTCGTCCATGGATTAAAAACACTTGAATTTAGAGAGAATCTTTTAATCCTTAAAGAAGACAGGGAGTGGAATGTCTATGCACAGGGACAGGCTTGCTATGGTGTTTAATAAGAGGTGGATTGAAGAACATTTTCCTGACAGGGAATTTTATTCCTGGGAAAGTGAAAAGTGAGATTTTTTGTTAAACATTTTCACTGACGAGCATCAATAGAAATGTTGTGAAATGATCCATTGACCCTGCAGGGTAAACTTGTCAAAGTGCACAGGACAGAAAGCAGGGATTCCATTGATGGACAATCAGACAAGGAAATCTCTCCCTTAGAAAGGCTTCAATAAAGGGGCAGAATGCAAGGAAAATTCCAATTGCAAGGGTTTGAGTGGCTGAATACTGAGTAAAGATGTGTGTGTCTAATTCAGGGAACATCCAGCAGGGGGTAGATCAGTAAATGTGTGTGTGTAATTCTCAGAATATCCAGCAGGGGGTAGATCAGTAAATGTGTGTGTGTAATTCAGGGAAGATCCAGCAGGGGGTAGATCAGTATAGGTGAGTGTGTAATTCAGGGAACATCCTGCAGGGGCTAGATCAGTAAAGGTGAGTGTGTAATTCTCAGAATATCCAGCAGGGGGTAGATCAGTAAAGGTGTGTGTGTAATTCAGGGAACATCCAGCAGGGGCTTGATCAGTAAAGGTGTGTGTGTAATTCTCAGAATATCCAGCAGGGGGTAGATCAGTAAATGTGTGTGTGTAATTCAGGGAACATCCAGCAGGGGGTAGATCAGTAAAGGTGTGTGTGTGTAATTCAGGGAACATCCAGCAGGGGCTTGATCAGTAAAGGTGTGTGTGTAATTCTCAGAATATCCAGCAGGGGGTAGATCAGTAAAGGTGAGTGTGTAATTCAGGGAACATCCAGCAGGGGGTAGATCAGTAAAGGTGTGTGTGTAATTCAGGGAACATCCAGCAGGGGGTAGATCAGTAAAGGTGAGTGGGTATTTCAGGGAACATCCAGCAGGGGGGTAGATCAGTAAAGGTGAGTGTGTAATTCAGGGAACATCCAGCAGGGGGTAGATCAGTAAAGGTGAGTGGGTAAAGCAGGGCTGCATTGCAGATTGATAAATATCTCTGGGTTTTAACCCATACCTGGGAAAATTTGCACCAGTTTCTCCTTTGTTGTGTCCTGCCCTTGTTAACCTGATAACTATTGAAAGTGACATGTTAGCCTGTACCTATGGAATCCACTGCTCCTGTCGTATACTTTACCAATGATGTCCAGCTTTATATTGTAAATGCTGTAAGTGTAAGATGAAGGGGATGAGTTATTGTTTCACAGTTCAGTCTGTATTATTGCAGCGAATGAAGTCAGTGAAAGACAATCCTTTGCTGTCAGTGCGTTTATCCCATTGTGTGATTACCAGATTCAACATTTCAAATCAGGAATGAAACACAGCTTGATATCAGCCGGGCAAAATCTGTTATCAAACACCCCGAGTGGACAGGATGGAGAAAGATCACAACTGCGAGAAAGTCTGGAAACCTGTGTAAATATCTTCTAAATGCTGCCAGGCTCCAATGCATCCTGGAATGACTGTTGTGTCTGCAGCTCCCTGTTTAACCTGAAAGGTCAAGTGAGGTCCCAGAGGATCAGAATTAGTGCTATGAGTGTTGGCACAGAGAGAGAGAGAGTCCAGAGAAGCTGTCTCACGACATTGACAGTGGCCCTGACAGATCTGAGCTGGGAGCACACAGCTTGGTTGGAGTGGAGGTTGGGGAGGTGAGAAAATCAATGCAGAAATGAAGTTCGGGACTCACCTCTCTTCCAAGCTGGGAGCTGAGCAGAGATGTCAGTGGGTGAAGACGTGGCAGAGCCTGCAGGAGATCTGGGGATATCATTGTGCAGTGTTGTAAGCTGGGTCTCTGTAACACAAGGCTTCAGAGAATGTTTGATATGAAATGAGAATTGTAAATCTAACCAATGTTCAATTGGATTGAAGTCCCTCAGACTGCCCCACACACAGTGGATTGAAAGAGAGTGAACTGCATTGCATTTTATGTCAACATGGGAGGCATTTAATGTACCCTCACACATTTCCTGAATAGAATAAAGATAATAGAAAAATGTATTCTTTGGAAAGCTAATTGCCCAGTTTCCAGACTTGTCTCTCTCAGTGTGTGTGTGTGTACAGGAGTGAATGTCTCTCTCAGTGTGTGTGTGTGTACAGGATTGAATGTCTCTCTCAGTGTGTGATTGTACAGGATTGAATGTCTCTCTCAGTGTGTGTGTGTGTACAGGAGTGGATGTCTCTCTCAGTGTGTGTGTGTGTACAGGAGTGGATGTCTCTCTCAGTGTGTGTGTGTGTACAGGATTGAATGTCTCTCCCAGTGTGTGTGTGTGTACAGGAGTGAATGTCTCTCTCAGTGTGTGTGTGTGTACAGGAGTGAATGTCTCTCTCAGTGTGTGTGTGTGTACAGGAGTGAATGTCTCTCTCAGTGTGTGTGTGTACAGGATTGAATGTCTCTCTCAGTGTGTGTGTGTGTACAGGAGTGAATGTCTCTCTCAGTGTGTGTGTGTGTACAGGATTGAATGTCTCTCTCAGTGTGTGTGTGTACAGGAGTGGATGTCTCTCTCAGTGTGTGTGTGTACAGGATTGAATGTCTCTCTCAGTGTGTGTGTGTGTACAGGATTGAATGTCTCTCTCAGTGTGTGTGTGTGTACAGGAGTGAATGTCTCTCTCAGTGTGTGTGTACAGGAGTGGATGTCTCTCTCAGTGTGTGTGTACAGGAGTGAATGTCTCTCTCAGTGTGTGTGTGTGTACAGGATTGAATGTCTCTCTCAGTGTGTGTGTACAGTAGTCGATGTCTCTCTCAGTGTGTGTGTGTGTACAGGATTAAATGTCTCTCTCAGTGTGTGTGTGTACAGGATTGAATGTCTCTCTCAGTGTGTGTGTACAGGATTGAATGTCTCTCTCAGTGTGTGTGTGAGTGTACAGGATTGAATGTCTCTCTCAGTGTGTGTGTGTACAGGAGTGGATGTCTCTCTCAGTGTGTGTGTACAGGAGTGGATGTCTCTCTCAGTGTGTGTGTGTGTACAGGATTGAATGTCTCTCTCAGTGTGTGTGTGTGTACAGGAGTGGATGTCTCTCTCAGTGTGTGTGTGTACAGGAGTGGATGTCTCTCTCAGTGTGTGTGTGTACAGGAGTGGATGTCTCTCTCAGTGTGTGTGTGTACAGGAGTGGATGTCTCTCTCAGTGTGTGTGTGTGTACAGGAGTGGATGTCTCTCTCAGTGTGTGTGTGTACAGGAGTGGATGTCTCTCTCAGTGTGTGTGTGTACAGGAGTGGATGTCTCTCTCAGTGTGTGTGTGTGTACAGGAGTGAATGTCTCTCTCAGTGTGTGTGTGTACAGGATTGAATGTCTCTCTCAGTGTGTGTGTACAAGAATGGATGTCTCTCTCAGTGTGTCTCTGTGTGTGGGAGCCTGTGTACATCCCAGTGTGAACAGAGCCCTCGGGGATGAGCCTGGGCAGAAACCAGTGCAGCTGGATCCAGAGCAGCTTGGTGAAGACACATGGCAGCATTTTCCCTGTCCTGTTTCTCCACAGAGCTGCTCCACTTTAATTCTTTCCCCCTAATTCTTTAATTCTTTCTCTCTGCCAGCTCCATTGTTCCTGAGCTGTGTGGATTCTGGCCTAGGGGGATGAGAGAGATGGACAGGGAGATTGCCCTGGGTTAAACCATTTGCCTGGTGGATTACAGCACACCCACCACCCCCCCAGTCACAGAGAAAGTTTCCTGTTGGTCTGTGCCACCCCTGGGTAGGTGTGTCTCAGGTGTGCAGTGCTGAATGCTGGTTGGATAGGGCAGATTGGTGAGGTGTGGAGTGTTTGAGTGACAGACATGGGAGTATAAAAGGTCTGGATCACCCATTGTTCAGGTCTCTGGGCCATGCGGCATTGGGATGAGTAACATTGCCTGTGTGAGGTGAGTATATGTACAGGACAGGGGTGTGGATACCTGCCTCATCAGCTTGGATCAGGAGAAGGCCTTTGACAGAATATCGCACACCTACATGGGGGATGTGCTCTCCAAAATGGGGTTTGGGGAGGGAATTCGAAATTGGATCCAACTGCTCTACACTAACATCAGTAGCGCAGTCTCAATCAATGGGTGGGAAACAGATAGCTTTCCGATTAAATCTGGAGTCAGGCAGGGCTGCCCTCTCTCGCCTGTCCTTTTTGTGTGCTGCATAGAACCCTTTGCCGAGTGCATCAGGAAGGATCCGGGCATAAGAGGAGTGACGATCCCAGGCAGTGGAGGCACTCAGGTAAAAGCCTCCCTGTACATGGACGACGTCGCCGTCTTCTGCTCGGATCCGCTGTCGGTGCGCAGACTGATGCACGTCTGCGACCAGTTCGAACTGGCCTCGGGAGCCAAGGTAAATCGTGGGAAGAGCGAGGCCATGTTCTTTGGGAAGTGGGCTGACCGATCCTTTGTCCCCTTCACTGTCAGGGCTGACGGCCTGAAGGTGCTGGGGATATGGTTCGGAGGGACCGGGGCATGCGTTAGAAACTGGAAGGAGCGAGTGGCTATGGTGAAAAGGAAACTGGGCATGTGGGAGCGACGCCCCCTCTCCATTGCGGGTAAGAACCTGGTCATCAGGTGTGAGGTACTCTCGCTGTTGCTGTACGTGGCGCAGGTCTGGCCCATTCCACACTCCTGCGCGATGGCGATCACTCGAGCCATCTTCCGCTTTATCTGGAGGTCGAAAATGGATCGTGTCTGCAGGGACGCGATGTACAAGCCTCTAGATAAAGGGGGAAAAAACGTGCCCAACATCGCCCTCATACTGATGGCCACCTTTGTGTGCGGCTGCATCAAGCGGTGCGTAGACCCTCAGTACGCAAACACCAAGTGTCACTACGTGCTGAGGTTCTACCTGTCCCCGGTGTTGCGAAGGATGGGTCTGGCCACGCTGCCGCAGAACGCTCCAAGTAGTTGGACCGTGCCGTACCACCTGTCCCTGGTGGAAAAATTTATGCAGAAAAACACCTTTGACCACAAGTCCATCAGGCAGTGGTCAGCACGTAACGTCCTAGAGGCCCTGAGGGATAAGGAGAGGGTGGACCCTGTGGGATGGTTCCCCGAGCAGACTGTCAAAGTCATTTGGCAGAATGCCTCATCGCCAGAACTTTCCAACAAGCACCAAGACGTAGCTTGGCTGGTGGTGAGAAAGGCCCTCCCCGTCAGATCCTTCCTACACGCCAGGAGTCTCACCCCCTCTGCACGATGCCCTCGAGGTGGCTGTGGTGGGGAAGAGACCGTTGTTCACCTCCTTGTGGATTGTGCCTTTGCAAAGAAAGTCTGGAGAGAGATGCAGTGGTTGCTGTCGAGGTTCATCCCGAGCAGTTCTGTGACACAGGACTCTGTGCTCTACGGGCTGTTCCCAGGGACACACACCGAGACAAACATCAACTGCAGCTGGAGGATCATCAACTCGGTGAAAGACGCGCTTTGGTCTGCCCGAAACTTGTTGGTCTTCCAGCACAAAGATTTGTCCCCGACCGATTGTTGCGGACTGGCACAATCCAAAGTCCAGGACTACGTGCTGAGGGACGCACTAAAGCTTGGGGCAGCTGCCGCAAAGGCGCAATGGGGAAGGGTCGCTGTCTAAGACCTTTCTACCACAGCGCACCGAGAGACTGGGAACTGTTTAGAGCCCCTCGGGCTGTACAGATCAAAATGAAAGGCTGTAAATGACTGTAATATTGTTTGTACTGATGCACCTGGTGATACATTTTGTAAAAGTTTAACCTGGATTGTACCCTTGTAATGTTGTTTTTGAAATGGTTTTGAATGTGATTGAAGATTTTTATGAATAAAGTATATTTTTACAATAAAAAATAAAAAAAAAAAAAAAATATCTTTCTCTTTCTCTCTCTGTCTTTGTGTCTGTCTGGGTGGGTGGGTCAGTGTGTGTCTGTGTGGGTGGGTGGGTAGGTGTGTGTCTGCCTGTGTGGGTGAGTGTGTATCTGAACCAAGTCCCAGATCTGGCCTTTGAATCTCCCCACCCAGCACACAAACCCAGGCCCAGGGTCTCTCTCCCCGCCATGGGAGAGGAGATGGAAGGAGGAGTGAGAATCCACCAAGGGAAGTCGGAACCTATGGATTGGTGAGTATGAAACTCTTCAATTTCTCGCCTTACTCTCTCTCCACCCTTTGCCTCTGTCTCCTTCTCTTCCTCTCTCTCTGTGTCTCTCTATCCCTCTCTCTGTGTCTCTCTATCCCTCTCTCTGTGTCTCTCTATCCCTCTCTCTGTGTCTCTCCATCCCTCTCTCTGTGTCTCTCTATCCCTATCTCTGTGTCCCTCTATCCCTCTCTCTGTGTCTCTCTATCCCTCTCTCTGTGTCTCTCTATCCCTCTCTCTCTCTGTCTCCATAGGTCTCTCTCTACCTCTCTCTCTCTCTCTCTGCCTCGTTCTCTCTCTGCCTCTTTCTCTCTATACCTCTCTGCTCTCTCTCTGCATCTTTCTCTCTATCCCTCTCTGCCTCTTTCTCTCTCTCTCTCTCTCTCTCTCTCTCTCTCTGCCTCTTTCCCTGTCTTTCTCTGCCTCTTTCTCTCTCTCTCTCTCTCTCTCTCTCTCTGCCTCTTTCTCTCTCTCTCTCTCTCTCTCCCTCTCTCTCTCTCTGCCTCTTTCTCCCTCTCTCTCTCTCTGCCTCTTTCTCTCTCTGCCTCTTTCTTTTTCTGTCTCTTTCTCTCTCTCTCTGCCTCTTTCTTTCTCTCTCTCTGTCTCTTTCTTTCTCTCTCTCTGCCCCTTTCTTTCTCTCTCTATGTCTGTTTCTTTCTCTCTCTCTACCCCTTTCTCTCTCTGTCTCTTTCTTTCTCTCATTCTCTGTCTCTCTCTCTCTCTGCCCCTTTCTTTCTCTCTCTATGTCTGTTTCTTTCTCTCTCTCTACCCCTTTCTCTCTCTGTCTCTTTCTTTCTCTCATTCTCTGTCTCTCTCTCTCTCTCTGCCCCTTTCTTTCTCTCTCTCTGTCCCTTTCTTTCTCTCTCTCTCTCTCTCTCTCTCTACCCCTTTCTCTCTCTCTCTCTCTGTCTCTTTCTTTCTCTCTCTCTGCCCCTTTCTTTCTCTCTCTCTGTCTCTCTCTCTCTCTCTCTACCCCTTTCTCTCTCTCTGCCCCTTTCTTTCTCTCTCTCTGTCTCTGTCTCTCTCTCTCTCTCTGTCTCTGTCTCTCTCTGCCCCTTTCTCTCTCTCTCTCTCTCTCTCTCTGCCCCTTTCTCCCTCTCTCTCTTTCTTTTTCCCCCCCACGCTCTTTTTTTCTAATCCCCCCCACACTCTTTTTTTATTCCCCCCCCACACTTTTTTTTTATTCCCCCCCACACTCTTTTTTTAATCCCCCCCCACACTCTTTTTTTTTATTCCCCCCCCCACACTCTTTTTTTTTATTCCCCCCCCACACTCTTTTTTTTTATTCCCCCCCACACTCTATTTTTTATCCCCCCCACACTTTTTTTTATCCCCCCCCACACTTTTTTTTATCCCCCCCACACTCTTTTTTTTTATTCCCCCCCCACACTCTTTTTTTTTTATTCCCCCCCCACACTCTTTTTTTTTTATTCCCCCCCACACTCTTTTTTTTTTATTCCCCCCCACACTTTTTTTTATTCCCCCCCACACTCTTTTTTTTTTATCCCCCCCCCACACTCTTTTTTTTTTATCCCCCCCCACACTCTTTTTTTTTTATCCCCCCCCCACACTCTTTTTTTTTTATCCCCCCCCCACACTCTTTT